>NC_061514.1:222952533-223017444 GCF_022539505.1 Lolium rigidum
CTATTCATACTACACCGGGTGTAGTTACACCCACGCGTGTTTCTCATAATCTAGAGAGTATCTATCATACCGGATAGTATGTACATGTAGTATGAAGTATATAAAACTATTTTGGAAGTATATATACTACTTTGCGGGCGGTATGTACATTTTTTTACGTAGACTCATTTTATACGTATACATATGCATGTATTTCGGATATATAGTGCAAACTATGGGTTCACTTGCATTTTTTTCACAAAACTTTATTTGGAGTATCTTAGATATAGTATACGAACATACTCAAACCGATAAAGTATCATAGATACTTCCGTATGGTAGTATATTAGACATGGGTGTAACTACACCCAGGGGTAGGAAGTATTTATCCTATATATATATATATATATATATATATAGAGAGAGAGAGAGAGAGAGAGAGAGAGAGAGGGATATATATATATAGGGTGACACTATTCTGAAACCGGTGCTCAGAATATTATTTTGAGCACCACCGATTCTATAAGGGCTTGTTTGGTACTAGAGTTTTAGTGGGAATTAGCAGGGATAATTCGCTCCAAACTTCAAATCCTCACTTATCCCCAATACATGTTTGGTGCTAGAGTATGAGCGAGTTTAATCCCCACTTATCCCCACTTTTCCCCAAATTTTAGTGTAATTTTTTTCAATCCCCAATACTCTACCCCTACCTAGTGGATTGGGGTTGGGGTTTTGTAGGGATTGGGTGACAAAAGTGATTCGCCCAATACTCTAGAGTATTATCCCCACTAATCCCCACTAAAACACTAGTACCAAACAAGGAATAAGGCCTTGTTTACTCCTATGGTATTTCCACCCCCTAGGGGTTTGGGGATGAGAGGGGATTGGGTGAAAACCCCCTTTCACCCAATCCCCAATTTTCCCCTCATTTCCCCACACCCTCCCCCACATCCTCTAGTTACTTTATTTTTTGGGGATGAGAGGGGATATGAGAGGATTGAGATCGGATGATAAAAAATCAATCTTTGCATCCCAAGACGTGATAATGGACAATCGGTAAATTTAAAACTTTGTCTTTAACATAAACTCGGTGTCATGCAATTATGTTATGCAATCTTCTCGAACAAGCACACACATATAAATAAATGCTCCACCCAATAGATGAGCAACCTCCACCATAAAATCAATTTCATGCGGTTTGACGAGTACATTAGAAGTCATGGCGCGCTCACCCGCCGAACACCGGAAACCACGCCACCGCCGCCGGAAGGGACCTCGAGCTAAAAATACATGCAGAGGTAAAATTTAGTAACTGATACATCGCTTATAGTTCAAATGTATAGTATACGCAACTAGTGAGCAAAGGAATCGACAGCCACAAGCACTAACTACTAGAACAATACGGGGTGGTGGCATCATAGTTAAGCATCTAGTAAGGTTGGTGGTATCAACTATCTTACAAATAAAGTGCAAGCAGCTAAATAAAATAAACCACGGCTAGCAACGGGGTGTTGATCGGCTATAGCTAGCGAGGTTGACCCTTTCCCGAGTTGGATCGGACATAGCGAGGAGGCGAGAGACCGTCTATTTTTTGCATGCATTGAATCTACATAGAGCTTATAGTGAGTGTGCAAATCAACACAGGAAACACGGACGAGTAGTATCATTCTTGAGAGCTAGAATAACTTCCAATAACAACCAAAAAATTATACTAGTATTGTACTACATCGATTGCTAGTTAGTTCTAGGAGTATCATTCTTGTACGCTTCACTCGGAACTTGTAGTGCATTGGGTAGATAAAATTCTTTTGGAAATGCGATAGCCCAAGGATCGGACCTCAAACCCATGATACTAGTAAAACCAAAATACTGAAGTTGAAGCCTGAACCACCACTTGTGCAGAAGTAAACCACCAACAAGACAATAGTGTTGCCATGACACGGATGATACGATCGAGAAAAAAGGTGGTGATATTGACATTTGGAAATGTGATAACACATACTACAAAACCATCACTACATGTATCGACAGGTTGCCTCCATTCTAATTTAGTCTGGATAGTTTAAATGTACAGTGACTGCAACTAGGGAGCATCCTTATAATTTAACTAAGCCCATCCTTAAAGACCAAGTTCAATGCATACAACACTTGAGTTCAGATTCATATATGGCTAGATAGGCATACTTATTCATGAAGGTTAAGTATGTTACATCGGTACTATATCACTCGACTCTAGGCCGGCACCATCACTTGTCTAAATATATAAGCCATGTACTTAAACAAATGGACGCAACATCACTTGTTAAAATCAACTAGCAATAATAAAAGGAACAGATTGAACAATTCAACTTCGACAGTGAAGATATCAGCACATATAATTAGTGGCAAGAGATAAAGCTATTCAGGCCATGCATGAAGTGGTATATTCAGGATACAACATTATATATTTAGGATACCGCATTATATATTTAGGAGACAACATTAGCATATTAGAAGTTGCATTGAAGATATGCTTTGCAGATTTAGTTTCAGAGAGGCATGGTGAAGTTATTCATTTGCAGATTTAGTACAATTTGGACCATAACTGCAACTACGCCAGCCAATCCCATGCGGCCATGCCATGTCCACTAAACGAGCTAATGTTATTACAGGATTGTTACAAGGAACTACTGACTATGGATCAAAAGAAGAAAACAGGGCATATGCAGAAGAAGGTAAAATGGTACATACACATACCTCAAGTCAACTCTTGCAGCTCACCCCGGAGCCACATGATAGCTGACTCCTCGTCTTCGATGACCCAAGTGAGGAAGGTCTCGCGGTTTTCAAGACTTTTGAAGACTTTTGAAGCCTTAACTCTCTCTTGACGGGTGAAGTCTTGGATTTTGTTTACGGTTGCAATGCACTTGGCAATGGAGAACGTACTCGACTCGGCCTTCTCATCTTCTTGCTTGTTCTTTCATCTTCACATACTGTCTACTACTTGCACCATTTCATCGCTCTTGATAGGCTTCTTTAATTCCTTTGGAGGAATTTTCTTTGGTACACCAGTTGCCTTCTTATCCATTATTTCACCAACATTCACTAGATTCAGCAATTGCAAATGTTAATATACACTTTATACAATTTGTTATATATATTTAGTCTTGATTGAAGGGAATTACCTCGGCCGGCTGAACTTCCCGTTCCCTCGTCTTTCTTTTTGGTAGGGTCTTCATCCAGAATTTGTACGTCCTCATCGAATTCAGACCCAGCTTCTTGCACTCTCTCATCTTCTAACTCTTCATCAAGTTGAGATGCCTTAGAGCTTGAAGTGAAATTGTGATTCCCCTCAGCTATTTGGCCTATGTATACAAGTTAACATCAGTATAGTAACCATAATACAGATCTCCGAGCATTACAGGAATATGATAGCAATTGCACAAGTTAGCATCAGTGCACTAACCATCATATAGATCTCCAAGAGAATCATACATAGGAAAGCCATTTCTCTTGAATTTCCCAATTCTTGGAAAGGACTACAAAACAATGGTGAGAGGAAACAATGAGTCTAAGCTTATTATGAAGCTTGTGACCAAGTATAAGAATGGAGAAACGGAAGCTTACGATTTCTAGGTTATCCCACAAAGCCTTCTCAGCAACTATCATGCAGGTCTTCTCATCCCAACCAGCACCACTTTGCATCCGAGCTTCCTTGAGCATCTTGTATTCTCTCTTGAGTTCTTTTTCTTTATCTTGTAGCTGGGATTTGACGAAGTTCACCTGCGGATTATGTTCCTGGAATATTTGCGTCATTCGATTCCAAGTGTCCCCACTCCATCCATTTTGTGCTCTGTAATAGTCATTATTATGCTCATGAAGTATATCGATCAGAGATTTCTCAAGCCCCAAATTCCATTGGGCTCTTGCTTTCGTTGCTTGAACAAAATTAGTAAGGTGTTAGTCAAAACTTGACATGATTCATCAAAGAATTTGCTGCTCTATATCACGAGTATAGCCATACACAAATAGTACCTTTTGGAGATTTCCTTTTCTTATTGGTCGGTGGAGTTTTTCTCACACCAAGAGCAGATTTTTTCAATTTGAACTTGGGTGTGCCCATTGGATGCAAAGTCGGCTTCATATTCTGTTGTCATAAGAATAATACCGTTAGACTAAAAAGGCAAACATAAAACAGGAATAAGAATTATTAGTGGACATGAATAAAGGCAAACATAAGATAGGAACCATAATACACTGAGTCCATTACAAACATATTGGCAAACATAAGAACTTATTCTCCGACAAACATAATACATTGATTACATTATTACATTAACAAATTACTACTACATGATAAAGCAATAAATTCAAAGTAAAGGCATTGAAACAACACAGAGGAAGATTTAAGTTTCAGCAATTGCTTTCAACTTTCAACATGCATATCTCATGGATAATTGTCAACACAAAGTAATATGATGAATGCAAATAAGCAAGTATGTAAGAATCAAAACACGGTTGACATAACTGTTTGCTTCTAAGATGGAAGGAAATAGGTAAACTGACTCAACATAAAGTAAAAGAAAGGCCCTTCGCGAGAGGAAGCAGGGATTAAATCATGTGCTAGAGCTTTTTAAGTTTTGAAATCATATAGAGAGCATAAAAGTAAAGTTTTGAGAGGTGTTTGTTGTTGTCAACGAATGGTAGTGGGCACTCTAACCCCCTCATCAAACAGACTTTCAAAGAGCGGCTCCCATGAAGGACGTTATCTCTACCAGCAAGGTAGATCATCCCTCTTCTCTTTTGTTTACACATGTATTTTAGTTTTATTTATGGTTGACACTCCTCCCAACCTTTTGCTTACACAAGCCATGGCTAACCGAATCCTCGGGTGCCTTCCAACATTCACATACCATGAAGGAGTGTCTATTTGCAAAATTAAGTTGCTTACTTGATGAATCGGGGCAAAACATGTGAAGAGAATTATTAATGAAAGTTAATTAATTGGGGATGGGAACCACTGCTTGCCGACTCTTTTCGCAAAATTATTGGATAAGCGGATGAAGCCACTAATCCATTGGTGAAAGCTGCCCAACAAGATTGAAAGATAAAACACCACATATTTCCTCATGAGCTATAAAACATTGACACAAATAAGAGATAATAAGTTTTGAATTGTTTAAAGGTAGCACATGAAGTATTTACTTGGAATGGCAGAAAATACCATGTAGTAGGTAGGTATGGTGGATACACATGGCATAGGTTTTGGCTCAAGGTTTTGGATGCACGAGAAGCATTCCCTCTACGTACAAGGCTTTGGCTAGCAAGGTTGTTTGAAGCAAACACAAGTATGAACCAGTACAACAAAACTTACATAAGAACATATTGCAAGCATTATAAAACTCTACACTGTCTTCCTTGTTGCTCAAACACTTCTACTAGAAAATATCTAGACCTTAGAGAGACCAATCATGCAAACCAATTTTCAACAAGATCTACGGTATTTCTCCACTAATAGGTTTAAACTACATGATGCAAGAGCTTAATCATGATCTACTTGAGAGCTCAAAACAATTGCCAAGTATCAAATTATCCAAGACAATATGAGGCATTTTCTTGTTTCCAACCAAATAACAATAAGTGCAATAGCTTCCAACTTTTGTCATTGAACATTAAAAGTAAGAGTGAAGAACACAAGTGTTCATATGAAAAAGCGGAGCGTGTCTCTCTCCCAAACAAGGATTGCTAGGATCCGAATTTATTCAAACATAAACAAAAATAAAAACACACAGACGCTTCAAGTAAAGCACATAAGATGTGACCGAATAAAAATATAGTTTCAATAGAAGAAACCGATAAATTGATGAAGAAGGGGATGCCTTGGGCATCCCCAAGCTTAGACAGCTTGAGTATTCTTGAAATATGCGAGGATGAACCACGGGGGCATCCCCAAGCTTAGACTTTTCACTCTTCTTGATCATATATCATCCTCCTCTCTTGACCCTTGAAAACTTCCTTCACACCAAACTTCTCATAAACTTCATTAGAGGGGTTAGTACTCAAAAAACTTTAATCCACCTTGGCCCTGTAGTGACACATTGCAAGAACTCAATAAAACATTAGCTACGGCTCTCCACGTCTAGAAAGCCTTGCTTAAAGTCCACAAGAGACAATGCAAAAAACGAGACAGAATCTGTCAAAACAGAACAGCCGGTAAACACGAATTTTTAAGAGGTACTTCCGTTGCTCAAATCAGAAAACTAAAAACTAATGAAAGTTGCGTACATATCGAGAATCACTCACGTAAATTGGCAGATTTTTACGAGTTACCTACGGAGAATCATACCCAAATTCGTGACGAGCAAGAAATCATGTTCACGCGTAGAAATCCAAATCTAGCATCAACCTTCTATTAGAGACTTCACTTGGCACAACATTGCAATAAAATAAAGATAAGGAGAGGTTGCTACAGTAGTAAAAACTTCCAAAACACAACAAAACGAGTAGAAAAATAAACACATGGGTTATCTCCCAAGAAGTGCTTTCTTTATAGCCATTAAGATGGGCTCGATGAGTTTTAATGATGCACTCGCAAGAAATAAGAGTTGAAGCAAAGGAGAGCATCAAAAAGCAAGTATGAAACAAATTTAAGTCTAACCCACTTCCTATGCATAGGAATCTTGTACACAAATAAATTCATGAAGAACAAAGTGACAAGCATTGGAAGATAAAACAAGAGTAACTTCAAAATTTTAAGCATATAGAGAGGTGTTTTAGTACCATGCAAATTTCTACAACCACATTTTCCTCTCTCATAATAATTTTCAGTAGCTTCATGAACAAACTCAACAACATAACTATCATATAAAGCATGCTTTTCATGATCCATAAACACATAATTTTTTTCAAGCTCAGAAATAATAGGATTAAAACTTTCAAGCCCGCTTTTATCAATAATGTAACAAGATGATTGATCAATCTCAAAAGATATGGGACTCATAGATAAAGTCAAGAACTCTCCAATCCCATTTTCATTAGTAGTACAATTAATAATATCAAGTAACATAGGACCATCATCTAGAGATTTATCATAAACATTTGTCAAGCAAAACTCTTTAGTACCATGCATTTCGACATCAGGCACAAACAAAGCATTATCATAAGATTTATCAAAATAGCATGAATTATCATGAATAACAGTAGCATAATTATTATCACAAGTTTTACTCATAGGGAATATTTCAAGAGAATCCACGGGAACATAACATTCATCCGCCTTTGGTAAGCATGGAGGACAATCAAATAGTGTAAGAGATAAAGAGTTACTCTCATTAGAAGGTTGGCATGGGTAGCTAATCCATTCTTCCTCCTTTTGTTCATCACTCTCCTCTTCTTTTTCATCCAATGAGCTTTCAGGTTCATCAATTTCCTCCTCTTTTTCATCCAATGAGCTTTCAGGTTCATCAATTTTTTCTTCCACTGGTTCCTGCAAATTGTGAGTGCATTCTTGTGCATTAATGAGTCTCTATTTATAATCAATGATATAAGGATTATCACTGTAGCTTTCTATGCAAAAATTAAGGATACAAGAGACATAATCTTTAAGGTCCTTACAAACAACACAAGTTTCATAATTTTTAGCAATGAAGGATTCGATCTCAGAAGCTCCAATAAACAAAACAAATTGTTCTACCTCTTCGAACCCAAAATGAATATAGCTATTCCAATTATAGTTCTTAATTAAAACTTCCTCACTAAAGCCACATTGAAATTTAAGATGTTTAGTATCCTGTTGAGAGCAACGAGTTTATATCATGGCATTTAAGCAAGATTTTAGCAATTGTATTCAATTTTTCTATCACGAGCACTCATAACTTTTCCCGTTCTTGATTCTCTATAATTATTATATAATTCAATAAGCTCCAAATAGGTTGTAGGTTCTCCCATAATAGCAGTTTTTAATTTTTAGGTTTTTCAATTTTTTATGGATTTTCGGGTATATAGGGAAAATAAAACAAGACAAAAACAAACTAGACAAAAGTAAACTAAGCAAAATAATACTAGACAGAAATAAACTAAGCACAAATAAACTAGACAAAAGTAAACTAAGCAAAACAAAATAAAATAAAACAGAGAGAGAGGTAGAGTGTACTCCCCGGGTGAACTTATGAGTAGAGCTATGCCTCCCGGCAACGGCACCGAGAAAATAGTCTTGATAACCCACAAGTATAGGGGATCGCAACGGTCTTCGAGGGAAGTAAAACCCAAATTTATTGATTCGACACAAGGGGGTAAAGAATACTTATAAGCCTTAACAAGCTGAGTTGTCAATTCGGTTGCACCGGAAAAGCACTAGCAACGGGGGTGATGTGAAAGTAGCGGTGATATGAGAGCAATAGTAACGAGTAACACGGCGAGCAATAATAGTAATATGAGAGCAATGGCACCGAGAAAATAGTTGATACTACTTCCAATGACATGTAGAACGAGTATATGATGATGAGAGATGGACCGGGGTTCCCAGCTATCTACACTAGTGGTAACTCTCCAATAACAAGTGTTGGGTGAACAAATTACAGTTGGGCAATTGATAGGATTGAAATAGCATTAAGAAAGAACATCAAGATTATTAATCATGTAGGCATGTTTTCCATATATAGTCATACGTGCTCGCAATGAGAAACTTGTACAACATCTTTTGTCCTACCGGCCGGTGGCAGCCGGGCCTCAAGGGAGTCTCTTGGAAATTAAGGTACTCCTTTTAATAGAGCACGGAGCAAAGCATTAACACTTGGTGAAAACATGTGATCCTCATACCTAAGCCTTCCCCTCCAGTTATCCCGATTCGTTGTCACTGCGGGGCCTCGGGTTCCGGACATAGACACGTGCAAACAACTTGTAGATACAATCTAAGCAATAAGTATAGAGCTTAAATCTAAGATCATGCCACTCGGGCCCTAGTGACAAGCATTAAACACAACAAGATTGCAGCAACAATAACTTCACAAACTTTATAGATAGACTAATCATAATGTAACAATCCATCGGATCCCAATAAACACAACACCGATTACATCAGATAAATCTCAATCATGTAAGGCAGCTCATGAGATCATTGTATTGAAGTACATGGGAGAGATGATACCAACTAGCTACAGCTAGAACCCGTAATCCATGGGGGAACTACTCACGGAGCATGATGGAGGCGGTGGCGTTGATGGAGATGGCTTCGGGGGCACTTCCCCGTCCCGACGGGTGCGGAACGAGAGACTTCGCCCCCGAAACGGAGTTTCGCGATGGTGGCGGCGCCCATGGAGTCTTTCTGGAGTTTCGTCAATTGGTATCGATGTTTTAGGTCAGGACGGCTTAAAGAGGCGAAGAGACGGAGTCGGAGGGGCCACGAGGCCTCCTCACACTAGGGGGGCGCCCCCCCTTTGGGCCGCGCCGCCACCACATGTGGGGCCCCCAGGGCACCCCTCTGGTCCCTCTCTGACTTTCTGGAAGCTTCCGGGAAAAATAAGGTTACGGCGTTGATTTCGTCCGATTCCGAGAATATTGCCCGAACGGCCTTTACTGGAACCAAAAACAACACAAAACGAGAAGCGGCACTTCGGCATCTTGTTAATAGGTTAGTTCCGGAAAATGCATAAAAACATTATAAAGTGCAAGCAAAACATGTAAGTATTGTCATAAAACAAGCATGGAACATCAGAAATTATAGGTACGTTGGAGACGTATCAATACTGTAAAACCAGTGGCCTTTGCAGAGCGAAGGACTCGAGCATCTGTGGCCGAACCCTCCCAACCACAAGAGATGTATGTGACGTTAAGGTCGAAGTCACTAATTATCATTACGTTGTGGCTGAGGGTTCCCTTTCTATTTGTGAATGGTGCAGCAAGGTGCGGTGATATGGAAATAGGCACGTGTGTTCCATCAATTGCCCCTATGCAATTCTACAAAGTAAGAAAGAAATGGTGATATAAGAAAGGATCTAGATTAAGGTAAGGAAGAAAGTTGGGGTTTCAAAATAAGAACCTCGAAGTAGGGGAAGAAACGGTCATCATTAGCTATTCTTGGATGAGGATGATCAATAATGGGAGGCTTCAGAAATCGCCTACTTAGGACAGGGATGATGTTGAAGAACTCTCTTATGCACTTGTGGAAGGTACGATTACTTGTGTTGGAACTCCAATTGCGAGGTCTTCGAAAGAGGCATTGTGTGACAACATGTAGAGGAAAATAGCAAGTTTTTCTTCCACATTAATCCTTTTGTCCTTCAATAATTTTTCTCTTCTAAGATAGGATGCTAAGGATCTGAAAATGTGTGGCTCCATCCTATAGGCTACCCGGCAATTCTTAACATGTCCGTCAAGGATTCCTTGAACACGTTGCATGCCATACAAGACAGAGCTATGCCGCTGCGTTCTCTCTACTTGCCCTCTTCTACTCCTTTTGTGATAGTGCGGTATTGGTAAAAGTAAGAACATGAACTCCTCGTCGTCTTCCTCTCTCCTCTTCCTAATAAGCTCTAGCCTTTGTGTATTCATTGCAGCACTAAAACAATAGCAATTAAAGGAGGACAATAAGAATACAAGAGCTAGATTGCATGGTTTCACATCAAGTACAGGCAGTAAATATGATTCATACCAAAAGCTGGAGTTCTCACAAGTTCCCAAGATGGAGGTGGCTGATCCAATCCAACAATAGGCCAAGGTGCAGGTATCTATCAAAACAAGAAAAGGCTACTTAATCAAAAGGATTGAATCATATATGAGCAAACTCCTACTCAAAGGCTCCCTTGCTGTGTATTTTAAACCTGAAATCTTTTTATTGAACTTCCTTCTCATATTATTTATGAGTTGTAACTACGAGACATCATCCTCAACACTACACATTTCTGTTTGCTTAGAAACGAAATTGGTACCAAGCGATGTTACGAGTAGACAATAGCTAATGTATTAGATAAATGATACATCGTGTTGAGACAATATGGCTATGGATAGAGTACTTGGATACATACGGTACAGAAGAACAAGGAAAATTTTCAGTTACAGCAGCATACATCACCTAAGACTTGTAAATGGTACATTATCTAGAGACACCGAGACCCTTTTCTGGAATCATGACAGCGCCAAAGCCAGACTCCAAGGAGAAGTAAAACCATCCAGCAATCCGGAATGTTCTTTATTTTTGGAGCAGAGAATTGCTTTAGTGGACTAATGTAAAAAAATCTGTTTGCTTGTTGGTATTTATTCATGTAGGTAGATGAAAATCATCTGAAGTAAGCAACGCTATTCACTTCCATTTTAGTCTTGCTTCTAGTTATATGATGTCCGCAATGCTGCACATCGCTCCAGTAACAGCAAGTGTCTGTTTGTGACATTTGGTCAGAGAAGACTAAGGTACCGTGCTAGCATATCAATCTAGAAAATACTAAACAGCCTATGGATAATTTTGTTAAATAGGAACATATGAAGACACCAGCAAGTTCACGCAAGCAGCAATCTGGTCAGGGAAGATCATGAATGAAACTCGAAAGCAACAGGCCACACACACATCAACAGACGCAGTAATCCAGTGCCGGGCAGCAGACGCATCGACAAGCCACGAGCAGACGGTCGTCCTCGTACCGGTGCTGATGCCGGCCCGTGCGGGCTAGCCACCAGGTCGCAAATGTTGCCCTGCCCTGCTGCTCAAACGCCGCCCGCCCGCTGGTCCTGTTTGCCGTATCCCACAACTCCATCGAGGACGGCAGCGACACCGACGGCGAGCTCCCAGAGCTCCGTCGCGGGCGGCGCCGACACCAAGAAACCCTAGGGAGGAGGGGAAAAGGGGAGGAAGCGCGAGGACTCACCGCGGACCGATCCACCGGAGGAGGATCTCGTCGGCGCCGTCTTGATCTGCTAGTTTTTTCCCGCCGCCGTCGCCGTCGCCTTTCCCCGCCACCGGTCGCCGCCATTGCGTAGCCTCCGTCGCTCCTCTCCCTTTCCACGATAGAATACACGGGGTCGACCTCGTGGTTCAGAAAACCGGAGGGTGTAGGTCACCGGGTCGGGAAGATCTGGGATGGGCCGGGATGTTACCGAAAAAAACCAAAGAAGTAAACAGGCTGTCCGATAACTTTCGGGATTCGGTTGTAGGCCGGTATTTTACCCTCCCAAACCCAAAAATACTAGACAAGTAAACAAGGCCTAAGAGCAAGTACAATAGAGTCCAGTCAGCTGACTATATGATATTAAATAATATATTTTAGATGAGTTGGAGGAGAGAGAAGAGGAGAAAGAATGGAGGTGAAGTTACTTATGCGATAGCGAGCTCTTGCACGTGCTCCTAGGCACCTTGTGAGAGTGAAAGGTGGGCCATATATTAGTAAAGTACTACATTCTTATAGCCAACTATTGTACATGTTAGCTATATAATGACTACAAATGATATGACATCTTGTTATAGCCAACGGTTGGCTATACTATTCGAGTCCAGTGGATACGGTAGAGAAAAGGGAACATGCCAACCGACCTCCCCGTCCGCAAGTCAACCATTGCCTAGCCCGCCGCCGGACCTCGACTCGAGCGCCACCGGGCCTGACCCGCGCACTGCCGCTCCTCCTCCCACGCGCTGTTGCCCCTGACCCGCGCGCCGCCGCTCCTCTGCCGCATGTCGGCTTCTCCACGGCGCCGGCCCAAGCCCCGCCGTTGTCACCACCTACCTCGAGCGTCGCCTCTAATCAGCACCAGCGTGGGATCTTTCCCCAGCGGCCTGTGCGCCTCCCGATGACCATGGGAGGGCCCTACCTCCTCCCGCCTCCTTCCAGGACGAAGAAGCCGGCACAGGTCGTACCTACCGCCATGGCGGCCCATCTCAAGCTTCTCCCCCATTCACTGCCGCCCAGCTCCCTCCGCTGGCTAGAGCTCCACGCGCCTCTAGGGGGGGCGCCGCGGGCTGCCAGTCTCGCCGTATCACAGAATGCTTGAAGAAAGGCAAGTTTCACTTTCTTCTCACCTGGTTCCAGCGTTGCCGTCCTCCCTCCGGTTGCATCAACCTGGATGGCTCGATGGGTCTCTGTCCGCGCAGTCTGTCTCCGACTCTCTTATTTCTCTGTTTCTCTCTGTTAGCACACAGCAATACTGTTTCCATTTTTCTTCTTTTTAATTAACAGCAAGGCAGTGCAGTTGTTTGGCGATGGGCAGTACATGTACTTATTGGCAATGGCATCTAGTTGCAGCGCGGAGCCGGCAAGAGGATGTGCGAGGCCGCTATGTCTGCTGAAAGCCTGAAACCGCCGCCTGCTGCTACAACATGGAGCAAAGCTGCTGTTGCTGCTACTTCGATTGGGTACTACTTGGACGGGATGTCTTCTGATTTGCTTCTTCGAATCGATTCCGTGTTGCTGCAATGAATTTGTACGCACATGATAGCAGCCAAAAAAGGAGAGAAATACACTAGGATACGCAGTCTACCTATTTTCTGTCAGCAGTGCGTCAGTTTGGTTGGTACGGACTACAGAGTACCATATAATGGCAAGGTAGGTAGGTTTTACTCCCCACGAGCTATTCTGGCCAATTGCCTAGGTTTCACACACTACGTCGCGGGCCACTGGTGTGTGCCCCAATTCTCGAGCTCGTCCGCTGCAAGAACTGGAGAGAAGGAGCCCTTGGCTGCACGCGGCGTTGGACAAAGAAACCCCAGGTCAGACCATCTTGCACTCTAGAAATATGACGAATGCGTGGTTGGATGATTGAATCTCAACTTTGGTTGTGTATGCATCACAATGAAAGATGTTAGGGAGTTTAATTCGGCGGCAAGATAGAATATACACATGCAGGCAGTACATGATATTTGTATTCGTAAGTGCAACTGCTCATGCCAGAAGTACCATTTGTTTGGTGTCACGAAAAGTTCCTTGTTCCATTACAAAATCAATTAATTGCCAGCAGTGCACAATGCTGAACAGGCAATTACGCTGCTTCTATTTGGGAAGTATAACTCAGAAAATAAAACGAGGATGCATACGAGGTCAATTACTGTTTGAAAACTCAGTGAAGTGGGGTAATGTACCAAGCGATACACAACAATATTATCTTCCAGGAATGACAAACCGCGACGTCAGGACGTACACTTATTTGCGTGTGTTCCTATTTTGACTTCGAGTTTCACGATGACTAGCTGAACTGTGCACTTCCGCACCCACCCACGCACGCTAAGCTGTTGGTGTAGCTTTTTTAACAAACGCTCTGATATAGTCCTGTAGCTAGCTAAAACTATTATTTGCAAATGAATAGAGGAGTAGGCCATGGTTAAACGATATAACGAGATAGGACAAAAACATCTGACCCCGCGCCGCCGCTCCTATAGCCCGCGCACAGCCGCCCCTTTGGCCCGCGCCGCCGCCGCCCATGACCCGCGCGTGTCGGCTTCCACGCCGCTCCCCGCGAAAACCGAGCGCCCACGCCACCGGCCCAATCCCCGCCGGCGTCATGCGAGGAGGTTCTCCTCCATGGGAATCTCCGCGGCGGCCACCACACGCGCAGCCGTCGGCCTACCCCTGTGGCACCCGGCTCCGGCCACCGTCGGCTATGGCAAGGCGAGCTCGTGGATGAGGTCCTCCGATGACGCTTCCATTGACTTACTTTTTAATATTTCTCCGAAGTAAAAAATGTGCTGTCGTGTATAATAAGTGTACAAAGTGCGTGAAGAGCACTCGATCGACCCATCAAGTGAAATTGTCGTTCCTAAAAATGTTCTTTAGGAAGTGCAAGAAATTGGTATGGAGAAGTACAAGAACTTGCTACCAGGAAGTACATCTCTCGCCGCTCGTATACCTCAGAGAGATTAAAAGTGAATCCTCGAAGTATGTATACTCTTAACAGCGCAAAGTACATTATAATTCTTGTGTCAAATGCACCAGATTATTACTTTTACCAAATAGTCACCTCCTAGAAGTTTAGTGCATAAAGTCGCTGAAATTCATTTCAAACGCCGAGGATTGATAATTGGTGATTTGATTAAAGCAATTCACTTGCCGCATCCATCGTCTTCACATTTCTATACAGAAAAATCATTCGGTCATTAAAAAAATATGTGGATAAATTGAGAAACAAAAATAGGAAGTACACCCATTCGACAAGAGTTGTACACCCACTTAAGATAAGAAGCACAAAGAAAACCAACAAAAAATGAAAAAGAAACAAAATAATCCCGTCATTCGCAGGGAAGTTCCAATACATGATGATGTTTCCTTCTGCCGCCGGCGAGGATCTTAGCATCGTGATGCTTCCTCTCCACATCTCCGTTCCATTCTCTGCTGAACATGCGCAGTCCACTAGTTCATTTGCTAAAAGTACAGATCCTGTGATTCTATATTTCTTTGTTACCGCTCCTGGAAGCAAGATGACCATCGACATCGCCACTACATGATAGCACAATACTGAGCAATTG
Source organism: Lolium rigidum (assembly GCF_022539505.1). Classification (NCBI taxonomy): domain Eukaryota; kingdom Viridiplantae; phylum Streptophyta; class Magnoliopsida; order Poales; family Poaceae; genus Lolium; species Lolium rigidum. The sequence goes on from NC_061514.1 coordinate 222,967,928, forward strand.
CCGCCACGAATAATGCATGCACAACTGCGGTGAATCTCTTTACTTATGTGGTTGAAATTGATATATTGTAGCTGGCTTCGGATGCATTAACAATGAACCTGTAAAGATGTAAAGATGAGAGAGAATACGTGGTGATGGTCAAAGGATAAGACCAGGATATGTGGAGTAAAAAAGAAACAACCTTTAGTGCGGAAAAGCATCACTGATTTTTGTATCCAAACGCACACGGTGCCATGTACATATGGAGTAGTACCTCTGATGCATGTGGTACCTTGGAGCAGGAAGTCTACTCGATTTTTTCTTTGCATGTGAACTTTGAATTGCCGAGAAACAAAAATTCATCAAATGTAAAATCTAACAAGTACATGTGGAAAAGGGGTCACTACTAGAAAACAGCTTATTAGTGGCGCACTGGTTTTGGCTATCAGTGACGCACTAGTGTGCGCCACTAATATCACGCCACTGCTAACTATTAGCAGTGGCGCACTACCTCATGCGCCATTAGTAAAAACATGCAGCAGTGGCGCACTGCTCAATGCGCCATAACTAGAGTTTACATGCGCCACTCCTAGCCCGTAGTAGAAAAGAAAACTAAGAGAGAGTGCGCCATAGCTAGCATTTATGGTGCGCCACACCTTCCTGGAGTATAAAATAAAGAAAAGGGTTAGGTGCGCCAGTACTTTGCATTCTCGTGCGCCATTGTTAACCATCCTAGGAAACAAAAAAAAAATTATACAGGCCGGGTCATCCTTGTAATAACAATAATTTACACTAATTAATTTACTCATAGAGCAGTTACAATAAAATTATAACAAAAATTTACAAACACACAGAGCAGGTACAATAAAATTACAAAGAAAATTTACAGACAACACCCTAAAAATAAAAATAAAAAGCAATCAAGTCCTAGTCTACTGCCACCGCCTGCTGCCCGTCGACGTCGAAGCGCGGCGAGGCTGAGCGATGCGGCCGCCGACGTCAGGAGCACGGGCCGGCGCGTCGCGCGCCCGCAGCCTCGACCGAGGCTATCGTCGCCCGAGCCGCCACCGCCTGCCGCCGTCGACGTCGAGGCGCGGGGCGGCCCCGCCTGGTCCGCCCGAGCCCGGCGAGGGTGAGAGACGCGGCTGTCGACGTCTAGAGCACGGGCCGGCGCGCCGCGGCCACTCGCCTGCTGCACGTCGACGTTGAGGCGCGGGGCGGCCCCGCCTGGTGCGCCCGAGTCCGGCGAGGCTGAGCGACGCCGTCGCAGACGTCAGGAGCACGGGCCGGCGCGCCGCGGCCGAGTAGCGCGCCCGCGGACCAAGCTCGGCCAGGCTGCGGAGATGCTGCGGTTGCCCACCGGATGGCGCGCGGGGAGGGAGTAGGGGAGCGGCGGGGGAGGGAGTAGGAGATGTCTGCGGTCGTCGCTCCCGTCCATGGCGTGGGGAAAGGTGGGTCGCGACGCAGGGATGCGTGTGGGGCGAGAGGGAAGTGCGGGGATGCTGCAGCTTGTTTACTTGTTTTGTGTTTCTCCGGATGGGCGAGAGGGATCGGCTGGGTGGAGAGGCGGATCGAGATTGCGATCCGTGGGTAGAAAAATTAGTGTTTGTCCAAGCATTTGATACCAAGCGTGGGTACAGAGATCTGATTGGTCCAATATATTACGGAGTACTTTTGAGAGTTAAGGAGAGTGGCGCCATCGTAGTTTCACTCGAGGAGACATGGCTTTGGTTGAATTATTGGAGAGAGAAGCGCGCTGTCCGTACCCCACTCCATACATAGTTGTGGCGCACCACAAATACTGGTAATGTTCCTATCTATAATAGATCAGATCTACCCCTCCGTCAAGCTTACCAGTGGAGCACCTCTTCTTGGTGCGCCACTGCTATGTGAGATAGCAGTGGCGCACCAAGAAGAGGTGCGCCACTGGTAAGCTTTGGGGAGGGGGTGGGCTCTGGCAGATCCTTAGTAGTGGCGCACTGCTCACTAGGTGCGCCACTGCTAAAATGCTACCAGTGGAGCACCACTTTTTGGTGCGCCACTGTTATAGTAGTGGCGCACCTGTGTAGTGGTGCGCCACTACTAGCAATCTTACGGCTAGGCTTTTTTCTAGTAGTGGGTAAACGGTAGTACACTCGTTTCGCACGACGGTACAGTTTTCCTTGATGCTAAGAAGTACAACCATTCGGCACGAGCAGTACACCCACTTCATATTGGAAGTACAAAAAACCGACAAAAAATAAATGGAGAAAAAACCAAATAATGCAATCATCAACGAGGAAGTTAAAATACTGGATGGTGAGAAGTAAAATCATTCGACGCGAGCAGTACAACCACTTATTATAGGAAGTACAAGAAAACTAACAAAATCCAATTGTAAAGAAAAACAAAATAATCCCGGAGTACAATTAGTTATTATAGGAAGTAGAAGAAAACCGGAAAAAAACAAATGTAGAAAAAATCCTCTTATCCGCGAGTAAGTTCAAATACTTGTCGATAATAAGTACAACCATTCGACACGAGCAGTACACCGGTTAATAAAGGAAGTACAAGAAAACCAACAAAATCCAAATGTGGAAAAAAACAAAATAATCCCGTCATCCACGAGGAAGTTCAAATATTTGGCGGTGAGAAGTACAACCATTCGACACTATCAGTACAACCACTTAATATAGTAAGCACAAGAAAACCGACAAAAACCAAATGAAGAAAAAACAAAATAATCTCGTCACCCGTGAGAAATTTCAAATACTTGACCATGAGAAGTACAACCATTCGACACGAGCAGTACAAACACTTATTATAGGAAGTACAAGGAAACCGACAAAAATCCAAATGTAGAAAAACAAAATAGTCCCAGCATCTGCGAGTAAGTTCAAGTACTTGACAATGAGAAGTACAACCGTTCGACACGAGCATTACAAGAACCTATTATAGAAAAGTACACGAAAATCGACAAAATCCAAATCTAAAAAAACAAAATAATCGCATCACCCAAGATGAAATTCAAATAGTTGACGAAGAGAAGTACAACCATTCGACACCAGCAGTACACACACTTAATATAGAAAGTACAAGAAACTGACAAAATCCAAATGTAGAAAAAACAAAATAATCCCGTCATCTGTGAGGAAGTACAAGGAGTTATTACGAGAAGTACAAGCGGAGACTATAGGAAGTACAAGCAATAATTACAGGAACTGCAAATTGTACAAAGAAAATACTCAAGCAATAATTACAGGAAGTGAAGAAACTCTTAAATAGAGGCTAGGGAAAATCTAAAATTATCATTCTCAAACACATGTTTAATTATTGTAAAACACACTAGTATCAAAACATTTCCGGAAGTACAACCACGAAGGCCAAGAAGTACAAGGACATGTCACGAGAAGTTCAGATGTGCGTGGTTGTGCTGAGCATTTTGTGTGGACGTGGACTTCAAACGGACACTGTACAAGAAAATTATAGCTATTTTACTGAACACTTTCATAAAACCGCACTGAGAAGTACAACCGCATTGCCCGGTAATAACAAGGTCTTGTCGAGGGAAGTTCAGTGCTCTGTTTTTACGGGGCGGAAATCTATTGTGCAAATCTCATCGATTTGATCACCGACCACTTCAATTATTGTCACCAAAAGCTTTATATGATAGATTATATGTCTAATTTCATTGCCTACAACATTTCACAACAAATAAATGGATCTAATCCATCAAATTCAAGTCGTTATCTCGCAAATTATACCAGAAACATGATTTCAAAACTTCTAAAATTAGTTTTAAACTGTTTAGATTTGGAAAAAATGGTACATATGAAAAAGATGCGCATTTTTTACACCTTTCCAACCGTATATCATTTCCATTGTTTAAATATTCCACATGAAAATCGTGGGAAAAATCATTCGGTGCCCGTCACATAAAATGGGCGGGCAGTAATTCAAGTTATTCTCTTAAACTGCAAGGAACTAGAGAAAACAATTAGAATAAGAAAGTTGTGCATAGTCCATAGCTTTCCAACTCTATATTTCTTGCATCATTCCGACAAACGGTTGAAATAAATCATCCAAATTACTCTCTGCTTGTTTTTGAGTACGTCCGAATTTCGGTATTTTCAAAATTATTCAAAAACTGTGAGGATTTTTAAAAAACTTAAAACATGAAAAACTTGAGCAATTTCATTATCTATTCAACGGTTTATCGTTTGCACAATTTCGACAAGCGATTCGAAAATCAAATGAAAAGTTCGTCTTATGGCCATAAAGAAGTGTTTTCATATTTTTAAAATTAAATTTAGACGGTGTAAAATGTGGGAAAAGTGTGAACATGAAAAGTTGAGGTTTTTCATTGTATATCCAACGGTATATCATTTTCACAATTCTGCGAAATGGTGGAGAAACTCGAAGTTTTATTAGTAGCTTTGAAGAAACGGGAAGTTCAAGTAAGTTCCGACATAAAGGTCAATCCTGTTATCCGGGAAGTTCAACCGTTCGACATGAGCAGTACAAGCATCTATTATAGAAAGTACAAGAAAACCGACAAAATCCAAATGTAAAAAATGAAATAATCCCATCACCCAAGAGGAAATTCAAATAGTTGACGGAAAGAAGTACAACCATTCGACAACACCAGTACACACACTTAATATCGGAAGTACAAAAAACTGACATAATTCAAATGTTGGAAAAAAATTCATCATCCGTGAGAAAGTACAAGGAGTTATTCCGCGAAGTACATGCAGTGTCTACAGGAAGTACAACCAGTAATTATAGGAACTGCAAATTGTAGAAAGAAAATAGTCACACATAAGTTCACATATCAATGTTGGGAAGTTCAAATATCAAGATCCAAGATGTGCAGAATCTCCTAAATAGAGGCTAGGGAAAATCTAAAACTATCATTCCGAAACACATGCTTAATTATTGTAAAACACACTAGTATCGAAACATTTCTGGAAGTACAACCACGAGGGCCAAGAAGTACAAGGACATGTCGCGAGAAGTTCAGATGCGCGTGGTTGTGTTGCACATTTTGTGTGGTGAAAATTATAGCTCTATTTTACTGAACACTATCATGAAAACGCACCAAGAAGTACAACCGCATTTGCTGATAAGTACAAAATCATGTTGAGGGAAGTTCAGTACTCTGTTTTTACGGGGCGGAAATCTATTGTCCAAATCTCATCGCTTTGATCACCAACCACTTCAATAATTGTTACCAAAAGATTTATATGATAGAGTATATGTCTAATTTTATTACCTATAACATTTTACAACAAATAAATGGACCTAATCCATCAAATTCAAGTCGTTATCTCGCAAATTATACCGGAAACATGATTTCAAAAGTTCTAAAATTACTTTTAAACCATTCGGATTTGGAAAAAATGGTATATATGAAAAATATGCACCATTTTGAAACCTTTCCAACCGTATATCATTTGCATTATTTAAATATACCGCACGAAAATCGCGGGGAAAATCATTCGGTGCCCGTCATATAAAACGGGCGGACAGTAATTCGAGTTATTCTCTTAAACTATAATGAATTAAAGAAAACAATTGGAATATGAAATTTGGGCCTAGTCCATAGCTTTCCAACGCCATATCATTTGCATCATTCCGACAAACGGTTGAAACAAATCATCCAAATTACCGTCCGCTCGTTTTTAAGTACGTCCGAATTTCGGTATTTTCAAAATTGTTCAAAAACTGTTAGGATTTTGAAAAACCGTAAAACATGAAAAAGTTGCGCAATTTCATTATCTATCCAACGGTATATCATTTGAACATTTTCGATAAGGTATTCGAAAATCAAACTAAAAGTTCGTTTTCTGGCCATATAGAAGTGTTTTCGTATTTTCACAATTAAATTTAAACCATGCATAATATGTGAAAATTGTGAACATGAATAAGTTGCGGTTTTTCATTATCTATCCAACAGTATATTATTTGCACATTTCTGCAAAATGGTTGAGAAACTTGTAGTATAATCAGTAGCTTTGACGAAAATGGGTAGTTCTAGTAGGTTCCGACAGAAAGGTCACCCCTCTTATCTAGGAAGTTCAACCTTGTGTCCAGGAAAGTACAAGTTGGTGCTCAGAATATTATTCTGCAACTGGTTGCAGAATAGTGCTGCTATATATATATATATATATATATATATATATATATATATATATATATATATATAGAACCCAACTATTCTCGAACCCCCCTTAAGAGTGGTTCTAGAATATCTATTCTCGAACCCCCACTAACAAAACCCACCGACCCGCACACCCGCGCGAATCCCTCCTTGTGAACTCCCTCAAGATGCCCCACCTTCTTCCCTAAAAAAATGCCTCCACCTTCTTCCCTATCGGCAGGAAACTGGTCGCCCGTCCCCAAATCCCGCCTGACCTTCTTCCCTTGCAGCGGCGCCGAATCCCCGCCCAACCTTCTTCCCGGCTGCGGCGCCGAATCCCGCCTGACCTTCTTCGCCAGCAGCACCACTGCATATCCCGGGCAGCAGCGCCAAATCCCCGTCCGGCCTTCTTCACCAGTCCTCTTTCCAAGGCAGCCACACCCTCCCGCTGCAGGCCTCTCTCCCGTGGTCCACCCAGCACCATCCATGGGAGTTCACAAATCGCGGCTGCTGAGCGCTGCTCCAGATATCCCCGTCGTGCGCCGCTCCGGAGATCCCGGCTGTGCGCCTCCCCATCCCTTGCAACGCGCGGGGCCCTTGGCAGCGCCTCCATCGCCTGCAACGCACGCGGCCGCTTACGCCGCCACCATCCCCTGCAAATCGGTCGGCCACCGGCGGCCTCCCCAACCCCTGCATCCCTTGCGGCCACGCCTCCGAACCTCCCAGGCCATGGCTCCAAATCTCTGGACCACCGACTCTGCCCCTGTGCTCCCGAGTCCACTGCCGGCTGGAGTTTCGCCTCTGCTGCTGCGGTATATCCCGGCAACCTGTTGTGCTGCCACCGCCTTCAAAGCAGGTAATGGCATCGATCTCTGGATCCCCCGTGCCTCTACTTTTATGCCACATGAAACCTTCTCTATTGCTGTATTAGTGTATTGGATGCCATATGAAGTTCAGAACTTATTGGAAAGTTCAGTCTGTACATATATGTGTAATCCACTTCGTCGACAAAAAAAATCATTTTCTCGTGAATTATCTGGGATTGTCGTGAAAGTTCATAAACTCTTGCTAGGAATTTTGTGTGTTGCAGAACATGCATTTGTTCTCCCCCTGCACTGTGTACTTCAGCGACACCAAGTCGTGAAGGCCAAGATCTGAAGAGGACTTGATCTTGTTCAGTGCTCACAAGCGGTAGCACAACGAGCTGGGAGATATTTTGGCTGCAGGTCCTCCCGTGGTTGCATGTCGGCTCTAATTCATTCTCTTATTTTTGTTTGGATGTCCTCCCTGGGAGATATTTTGTTTGTTTGCTACAGCACAAGTGCACTAATGAAAGAAAGATGCAGTTATGGAGAGAGAGAGATAGAAGTGTATGCGATGGTGCAGAGAGGATAATATAAAAATGTGTGATATTGAAAAGACTAGCTCAGTTCCTGATGGCCATTGGTCAGTATCTATATTCTTCTATGAATAACAGTGATCGTACTCACTGTAAAGCAAAAGAATGTAGCCTTAGCAGTTTCGAAGGTTTTTATTCACCTGCTTTTTTTGTGGACAGTGAAAACGTTCAGAGGGTTGGAAGTGCTATTTGATTGGGTCGCTTGGAAGCGGCATGGTTCATCTCACTTGGGAGTTTACTTTGAATGGGGTAGGAGTTCACCACAGAAAGTTCGCCTCTGTATGGCGTTGAAATTCATTCAGTTTATTTGAAAAAAAGCCGGTAAAAAATTCTCTTAGCGTGCTGGTTTTATTTACATCATTTTCCTACTAACAAGGGGAAACCATTTTTTCTGGTTTATCGATGAAGTTCAGTTCAAATCAAAGATATACATTCTATTTGAAAGATAATCCCGACTTATAGACAGGATTATGTGTCTCCCTAATTAATTTATACACGGGACACCCTTTGTAGTTTTGTGTATAAATCATCTTTAGAAGTTCAATTTTCTGTTCTCTGATTGTTGTGGAAAAAATGAATTAAACCTGGGAAAAATATGGTACATGTATGTGCTGATGCGTGTATGACAATAAAAAGAAGTACAAGTTCAGTTTGTTTACATAGAAAGTTTACATTTAAATTTGTAGTTCACTATCGGCCCATCTAGAAAAATTAGCAGCTCCATCTGTACACATAAAATAAATTCATGTGTGGTTTATTTGTTGCTTTCTACGGAGAAGTTCACTAAATTGTTTTTGGAAAGTTCACTCTTCTGTGTTTAGCTACGTATGGGTAATTGATATATGTACTGAACTATTTACTGTTGGTGGTAATGATGTAGGGAACTAAAAGTAGGGGGAGAAAAAATATCTGAAAAGTTGTAGTTCAGTTTACTTTTTGGAATTGTTCAGATCTTGGGCGCTCGAAGTTCAGTTTGTAGGCTCTTGACATGCCAAAAGTTTTTTTTTTCAATAATACTTAAGTTAACACAAAGTTCACTCCTTTCGCACAGAAAACTCATATTTACGGGGAAGTTCAGTAAGTCCATGATTAAATATCCCTTTTATGCTATCTTTCCACTTCGTACAACTATGGTATTCAAATAACTTCAGTTCTTTTAATCCGTGAAGCTCACTTCTCTTAATTCACGAAGTTCACATCTATTGCTATTTTCATTTTATATATTCCTGCAAGATAGAATATTTGTGAATTTTGTGGCTGTGAGATGGATGATTCGTGTATGTGCAATAGTTTTATCTTATGATGATGCAATAGTTTTTATATAGCAAAAAACAGAGGATTGTCTTGAGAGGGAATAGTTCGCGTGCAACTGATATAAGTTCACTTATCACAAGTTAGCAATCTGTGTGCGACAAAATTCATTTTATAGATGCAACCGATAGGACTGATTCTTGTGATCTGTTTGGGTACTCCTGAATCATACATGGTCATCTGTAAAATACTTTTTACAGATTGTGTATTTTTTGAGACTTGTGATGTTAAAATGTGTATTATCTTGATTCGCACTTCTGTGAATTTCCCTGCAGTGACAAGCTTCATGGTGGTCACTTGCACTACGATCGTGGCTAGGGCTGTGGCGTCCTCTTTGTCAGCCAAGTATTAGTGCGCCACCCGGTTCTTCGACGAGAGACGGTTTCATGATGAGTTCACTTCCTATCTGTGGGGACTTAGTACAAGTGCATGTAAAATGCAATAGAAGTGTGGTTATGAAGTTCACTATTTTATGAGGTAAAATTTCACTTCATTTATGAGGGATAGTTTGCTTGTTTTTGTCATGTGAAACTAAAATATATCTTGAGACTCAACTACCATAACAATGCTGCTATAAGAGGGTAACCCTGAATCTACTTTATGCTATTCCATCATTTCTGTAGGTCATTACAACGAGCTCTAGATGATAAACTATCTTTGTCTATGTTTCTTTTTTACTTACTGTGAGGAAAATTATCAGGAAGCTCAATTAATAACATCAGGAAGTTTATTTTTAACCAAAATGAGTAATAAACTCATATTTTTATTTCATCATTGCCAACTGAAGCACGTCCACAACCCCGTGTCACTCAGATGCACTGCTAGGCACCATCGACCACAAGATCGGCGCCACCACTTCTCTGAACTTCCCATGTCATGGTGTCATGGGCTGCCCGTGCTCTTTCCACATTCATGTACAAGATGAAAAAAAGACGGACAGAGGTACACTTAATAAAATTGTATCTCAACAATTCACTTCTATGTATTCTAGCAGTTCACTTCTGTGTTTGGCTCCTATACCAACTTTTTTTTTGCAAGAAATGAGAATCATATATGTGCTGTCGATGTGTCCCTCATAAGAAATGAGAAGTTCATTTTACTCACATGGAAAGTTCACTACTCATTTTTTGACACAAATTCACTATTCATTATCATGGAGTTTGTTTTGTCCGCATGTATTCAGTTCACATATTTGTCGGTTACTTTTTTGTTTACACTTGGAAGTTCACTAAGGGAAATCCACAAGTTCACTATGTGAAACATTGCAGCCCACTCCGAAAAAAGATTGGAAAGGCAGAGGAGTTTGGATAAAACACAAGAATGAAACATTGCAGTTGTATTCTAGTATTATGGTTAATAGGTAATGGCAGTTCCTTGACATGCTTTTTTTTGTATCATAGACTAATCTGTCTCTGCCAGCACTCAAAATTCTAGGAAGTTCATTTTGTTTTAGTAGAGAGTAATTTTTGACAATTGAGCCGTTCAATTAGGTCGAAGGAGGGAGTTCACGTTCCTGTAAAAAAAATAGAGGAAAATGTAACCGGTACAATTCTTTATTTTTGGTTGGCTCTATTCTAAAGTTCTGCTCCGCGAATCGAGTGGTGTAAACAATTTTGCTGCAAGTTCACGTTGTTTGTAGATGAAAGTTCGGTTATTCTATCTGAAGTTCCTCCTGCGTTGCAGGCGAATGAGGATGCCATGGACCTGTCATGTGTGGATGTAGCAGGAGAGTCCTACGCCTGTGTTGCACATGGCTCGTCGGAACTTCGGATTAGACATTGCAGCAGTTCACTTGCACATCGTGGGAATGCCTGATTCGGCAAAGATAGATGTTCACTTACACGATGCAGCAAGGGGTGATGCACCAGGTTCTGGAGTTTACTTCGGCCATTTTTCTGCAATTTTGTTTATTTGTTTCTCATGATTCAAGTTTTTCCTTTCCTGAAGTTCAGTTCATCATAATAAGAAAAAAGAAAAAGGTCACTTTTATTATTTCATATACTGTCAAGTTATGTTCAGTTCAAGTTATTATTTCATACTGTGAAGTTCACTTTTATTTAAAATGCAAGTTCGCTTGTCCAACCTAAGTATGGACTAGTATAGTTCACATTATTCAGAAAGGGAAGTTCTCCAGACAGTGACTAACAACATCTTGTTTTGTTAGATAAAAACTAGGTAAATACTATGGGGCTGCCTATCTCCAGCCAGGACAAGGACGTACCTTCCATTTTTCTTCACTTATTAGAATAATCGAGAGTCCACAAGTTATCTTCTATGGTGTCAGCAGGCATCCTCCTCCTGGGCGCTGGACTCGCATGGACTTCCTGCTGGTAAGACCCGAACTTATTTCAACGCTGTAAATGTGACTTGAAGCGGCAGTTCACTTAGTAACTTTGTGTAGTTCGCTAGTGGTGAACAATGAAGTTTAGAAAATAACTATTGTCCACCAGTTCACTTCGAGCACATGCAAACTTTATTTGTTAGTGCAGTTCACCAGGACATTTTTTATATTTTGTCTAAAAGTTAGACAAAGGGATTAATTCTCCTTTTCAGGACATTCACTCTGTCGGGGCAAAAAAGGTTTCACATTTTATTGTCTCAAAGTAGGAAGTGCATTCGTTATTTTCTAGAAGTTCGAATCTTCTGTTCGAGACGTTCACTTATTTTTACTGCAAAAATACTTCTGTAGGCCAGTATTTCTTTTCCTGTTTCTGGATATGCACCAGCTTTGTGTATGGAGGATTGCATTCAAAAAACTGATCATTGCACAGTACAAATCATCTGCACTTTGGAATAAAAATTATTTTGCTTCACTGCAACATAAATTCACTTCTCAGTCTAAACCATCTCACTACATTAAACTATCACAGACAAATGTTGAGTACTTGGTATGTTTCACCATGTACTTGGTAGTTTTGGGTAGGTCTAACCAAAGTAATCTTCCTTCGTTATGTAGCTTTTGTCTTTATGTTGACTATTTAGAGGAAATTGAACTATTATGATCAAAATTTCATGATCATCAATTCATTTTGACTATTTAATTGTACGAGTGTGCATCTTCAAAAGGAACTTACTCTCATTGTGAAGATTATTTAGAATTTGCACTAGTTTATGAGCTTATGGAGGTGAATGAAGATTACGGACAACTTTCTTCAAGGAAACTTTGCGTTGTAGTTGGAGAAGTCGTGATGCCGTGGTCAGCATTCGAGGAGTTGGCGACCTCCCAATCCCGCTGCTGCCCCAGGTCTCTCACTCCCAAGCTTAACTCACTTGGTCTTGGGTTTTGGCTAGTTGAATACATGCTTGTCCAGGCCATCAGGAACACACACTTGGTACTACTGGTTTATGATGTTCTCATGAATGCCATATGTTTGTTGAAAACGCTCCTGTGCGCATAGATACATGTATGTGCGGCAACGAGGATGGATGCGCTTAGCTATGTGATCTGGACATTCCACTTTTGTGTAGCTCGGCATTTTAGTTGTATGTATATAAGTAGCTCACCACAATTCACCTTCTTTTTCTTTTGAGAAAATGACTGTTAACTTATGTCTATAAAGTTTACTCAATTCAGGGAGTTCGTTTTCTTCTGTAATGCAGTTCAATTCCTATGCACTTGAAAGTTAACAAAAAATTGTGTGAAAAAATACCACTGATGATATACGGATATACTTGAGAAACTGTAGTTCACTTCTATTTTATTGGCAAGTTCAATTTGTCAAGCACTGGTTTCACAAAAATTATTGGCAATATTCACTGTAGGAAAACCTCATCAAGAAAAAATAGCGGACAGAAGTTCACTCAGTGAACATCATAAGTTCACTTCTAGAAAATTTAGAAAACAAGTTGGAAATTTATTTTTTGTTAATATTAACTTTGAACACGGGGAAGTTCACCGTGAACATACCAGAGATTTTCTTTTGTCAAACTTCACTTTGTATCCGCGCGAAAGTTCACTTTGCACATGTAGGAAGTACATTTTGAGCATGCTTGAAACTTTTATACTGCGATCGGAAGTTCACTAACATATATCGAGAAGTTCACTTCCATATTTGAGCACTGTATTTTTTTGGACGGAAATCATATGCATAGAAATCGCTCGTACAACCTCTTATTGGGCAAATTGATCGACGCCACGTAAAATTAGCAGTACTATAACCCTATTAATACTCCTACACATCGCAATGCCTCACCAAATCAATCTAGATGAGCCAATATCAAAATGTTGCCGTGTCGGCGTTATCTCCGATTTTACATATCTCTAAAATTAAACTTTAACTGTTTAGAATTTGGAAAAATGTTCAATATGAAAAAGCTGAGCCTAATCAATATCTTTTCAACGCAATATCACTTGGAACATTCCGACGAGTGGTTCGGAAAAAATCACCAAAAAAAGTACGAAAAACCGAGAAGTTTGAAAAGCGGAATCAAGTATTCTCAAATCTGCTCTTAAACTGTAAAGAATTTGGAAAAGTGTCCTTCAAGAAAAAGGTGCGCCTAGTCAGCAGCTTTCCAACGGCATATCACACGCATCAATCCGATAAACTGTTTGAAAATCAGAACACCAAAACTGAACGAAAATAGAGAAATCCGTTAAAACGTTGTTTTGTATATTTCAAATTAGTTTTAAACAATACAGAATTTGGGAAAACACTGAACACGGCAAAGTTGAGAAATTTCCGTACGAATCCAACGGTATATTATACGCATCAATCCGATAAGCGGTTTGAAAATCAACATGAAAATACTGTCCGCACGAACATGCAATTCTGGTATTCCGTCGAGAAGTTCACTAGGAAACACCCGGAAGTTCACAAGTGGTTCCAGAGAAGTTCAGATGCGACAAAAGTTCGCTATATTTTTTGAAGTTCACTTCAAACTAGACTGAAGTTTCGGAAGTTCGCCCTGTACAATATTGAAGTTCGTCGGGAAGTTCAGATTCAGGGAAGAAGAAGTTCAGATCCATGTACCGGAAAGTTCTATTCTCGAACCGGTTCGAGAATAGCAGACTACTATATATATATATATATATATATATATATATATATATATATATATATATATATATATATATATAGGATAAATACTTCCTACTCCCGGGTGTAACTACACCCACGTCTCATATACTACCATACGGAAGTATATAACATACTTTATTGGTTTGAGTATGTTCGTACACTATATCTAAGATACTCCATACCAACTTTGGTGAAAAAAGTTTAAATACACCCATAGTTTGCACTATATATACAAAATACATGCATATTTATACGTAAAGAAAATAGTGTACGTAAAAAATTGTACATACTACCTACAAAGTAGTATATATACTACCAAAATATTCTTATATACTTCATACTACATGTATATACTCTTCGGTATGATATATACTACCTAGATTGTGTGAAACACATGTGGGAGTAACTACACCCAGGTGTAGCATGAATATGTCCTATATATATATATATATATATATATATATATATATATATATATATATATATATATATATATATATATAGAGCCAAACTATTCTCGAACCCCCCTTAAGAGTGGTTCTAGAATAGCTATTCTAGATCCCCCCCTAATCCCGCTCGGCCACCTCTCCCCGTCCGAACCGAACTCCCCAACTCCCCGACCGATAACGATTCGTGTAGGAACCGAACTCCCCACCTCCGTCTCATAAAAACATCGCGCCCCCGCCCCGCCTCGAGCGGAGATCATCCAGCTCCGCACCTCGACCTCCTACATCGTCGGCGCGGGCGAGCGAGCGGCGGCGGGAGCCGACGCGAGGGAGCCCGCGACGGACACGGTCACCTGGTCGGCGCGAGGTAGCAAGCGGCGGCGGGAGCCGACGCGAGGAAGCCAACGCGGACGCGAAGACAATCAAGCAACCCTACCTGGTCGGCGCGGGCGAGCGAGCGGCGGCGGGAGCCGACGCGAGGGAGCCCGCGACGGAGGCGAACGGCGGCGGTAGCTGACGGAAAGGAGCCAGCGGCGGAGAACGGCGAGATCCAGCCTCCTTACAGGCAGTAATGGCTCCAATTCGACGCAGATCGGCAGAGCATCCTCCAAATTCAAGCCAGCCAAGCTCCACAAGCCAGCCAAGCTCCGGTAAAAGAGGCCAGCGAGTAGGATGAGGTAACAAAAAAAACAGTGAAGTTCACATGATTCACTTGATCGATATTGGAAGTTCACCTCCACTTCGAAGTTCACATGCATAGAGTCTATTGTAGGAAAGAAGAAAACAATTCATCACTCTGTTTCCTCTTTTTTATATGTCCTTTACTAGGAAGTTCTTAAAACCAGTTTCATGGAGTTCACTTCAGTTATAAATAAATTAAAACAGCAAAATGAAAAAAAAATAAGTATTCAGGTTAGCATGTATGCGGAAGTTCATATTAACAATGTTTGGAGGTTAACTTTACTTGTTTTAGTTTTTTGAAGACATCGACAAAGTTTTATGTACAAAAGTTCTAGTCCCAATGTTCAAGAAGTTCACATGTTAAAAAACTTACTAGTGTTCTGCTATCGCAGGGCAAAGAATCGGAACGAGCAAAGGACGACGAGATAATCAGCTGGTCGTGCCCTAAAAAGCCTCCAATGACTCCCATATGCCGTGATGAGCCGCTTTCATTTATCCAACCAGTTGTTCCGCAATCCCAAGAGAAAGACAAATGCCGCTGCCGTTGAAAGGAATTTCAATCGTAAAATCCAAGAACAAGATGACATGGATAACAAGCAAAAGGAAGCGGGATACCACAACATCAACAGATGATGATGAGGATATTATGTGTTGGTCAGGTCCACCAAAAAACCCCGTTCTCCAATAAAGTGCACCGAGGAGATATTTGCTAGTAATGCAACGTTCCGTCAGCCCACGAAAACGGCAATCTACAAGTACATCTACAACAACCACAGCTGGAAGCAACGATGTGAACAGGGACAAGTGGGCAAAAGTCGTCTTCTAGCAATGATGCTTCCGAACAACGAACGCAGCTTATGGGGATGGTCAAAGTGACAACATACACCAAGATCGTCGAGGCACTCAATCAAGTCATATGCCGCCTCGAGATCCACTCGCCATGTACCAAAAGTCACACCGCCATGCCCCATAGTACCGTATGATAGAGCCACCCTCGCAGAGCTGCGAACATACACACACGTAAGTTCAATTTATATATTGCTGATAAAAAATTCACTCTTACACAAAACATTTATTTAGACAATTTGCATGGAAGTTCACATGCTATATCTTTAGAAAAAACAGTTGATATGATTTGGAAAGTTCGTGAACACTATATCCATGATAAAAGTTCAGCTGATTTTTAGGAAGTTCACATGCTCGGTTTATTATATGAAATGTATAGTTGATATGTTCTCGATATTCATGTGCAACAGTTTTTCTGTGAAAAAAGTTCGGATGACTTTAAGAAGTCCATGTTCTTATTTTTTATTAAATTTTAGGAAGTTCACTTGACATATTTCCTGAAGTTAACATACAAATAACATATGTATTATAAAAACAAAAAAAATGCGATAACAAAACCGTGGCAATTTGCAGTGCTGCAGATCTTGATCCGGACTCGATACCATCCATTGGTCAAGAATTTAGCACATTCAAAGACGCATATGTATTTTACAATACATATGCAAAGCACACAGTGGTTTGGGATAAGGAAAGGACAAGCACAACAAGAGCAAGGCGTTACTTGAGATGTGTACGAGAAGGTGCACACCGCCAAAGTGTCAACGAGGAAGACCGACAACGTGACAAGATGACCAAAAGAACTGGGTGCAAGGCCTTTATGAGATTGAAAGAGAGGAGTGATGGTACATGCATTGTCAAGGACATTACACTTCAAGCACAACCATACCCTCGTCGTTAAGCCCATCAATGCTAGTTTTCATGCGTTCTCACAAAAAGGTGGATCCAACATTGAAGGGGTTGGTAAAAGACCTTCGGCTCCAGCAATATAAAACATGTAAACATAATGGGCCTGCTTACAAGGCTGCATGGGGGCCGTGATAAGATTGGCTGCCACAACAGAGACATACTCAACATGTAAGTACTCCCCCACCCCACACCCTCCTTTATATATAAAATGAAAACTTACATTAAAAACAGGGGAAAGAAAAAAGCAAAACAAAAAAAGAAAAAAATAACAAACAAATTTATTTTTGCAGAAAGCGTAAAACACGAGGAAGGAGTCCATGAATGAGGTGCAGTAATATGTTCAAATTCTTTGAAGACATGAAGAAGGAGAATGAAAATTTCTTCTATGACTACAAGGTTGATGACGAAAACAGACCGGAAAATGTTTTCTCGGTCTAATGCTAGCTCAAGGGCAGCATATGCAGATTTTGGAGATTGCATAACTTTCGATACTACTTACAAGTCGAACAAGCACCACTTGCCCCTTGCGTATTTGTCGGCGTAAACAACCACTTGCAACCAACAATCTTTGGTGTTGCGTTGATGGGAAACGAGTCGAGGAGTCCTTCAAATGGGTATTCAAGCAGATTCCTTGAATGCATGGGCGGTAAACAACCAATCCGCATACTTACAGTGTTTGGAGAAAATCAGAATCTATCCTCCCGTTTGTACCTTCAGCTTGTAGTTCATAACAAAAACACACGAAGTTCGGATGTTTACACCCCCGCAACCCGAAAAAATAAAAGATATTTAATTTGCTGAAGTTCACCTTTGTTTTGTTTTTGTGAAGTTTGCTTGCATTATACCCGATGTGTTTTTTCCTAATAATTGTTCAGATCAATGCCCAAAGCAATGGCAAAAGCAATACCTAAAATTTTCAAACGGACTCTACATAAGTTCTGTAGATGGCACATAATGAACAAGCATAAGGACCCGCCGAAGAAGCTTTATAAACTATTCCCCGATTTGAAGGATAAGCCGATCGCAATTTTGAACCATCCCCTAATGCCATCCGAGTTTGAAGATGCGTGGAAGGCTTTGATTGAAGAGTACAATCTGCATGATATAAATGTCATGATTAACTTATGGGCTGAAAGGAAATTGTGGATATCAGCTTACCGGAAGGAAGTTTTCTCGTGCACGCATGACTTCAACACGAGAAGCGAGAGCATGAACTTTGTGCCGAAAAGGGGTTTTGTCATCGAACGAGACAACCTCCACATTTTTGCTAAGCAAGTTAACAACCGCATACATGCAAGGCATGAAGCAGAGAATGCAGAGGCAAATGCATCAACGGTGAGTGATCGATTTCCTTTTTATGTTAATGAAAAAAATATGCTTCAATAATTTGGAAACACATAGGATGAGAACATAAAAAAAGGAAAAAGACTATGCAGATGTTATGGAAGTTCACAACTGTTTGGTCAGTGGTTCTTCCGTACACAAAAAGTGTCATCTGTTTTCGAGAGAAAAAAGTATGCACATGTTATGGAAGTTCACATCTGATTAGTTCTGGGGTTCATATATCTATATAAAAGTTATCTTATGTTTCATGTTCAAAAGCAAATGACTTTTCCACCGACAAAAAATCAAAATTGCAGGGCACAAGGAAAACAATCACCGTGTATGGCTTCGAGGCACAGTGTGATGGATAAGTACACACGGGCAAGTGGTACTCGCTTTCCGGGAGCGGCAATATCACAAAGCACAGCTTTCCGCATTAAGACTTCCCAGGATAATCCCAACATTTACCTTGTGCATCACTACAATCGTAGTAAAGAATTCGCTTGGTCAAGACATGAGTTCAGTAGTGCTAGCAGATGAAGTTGAAGGCCGCTATGAATGCGAATGTAAACCGTGGGAACATACAGTAAAAAAAGCCTCTTTCAAGCAATTGCTTTTGGTTGTATTACACTACAGTATGCGTATAAAAAAGTAATTGTTGACACGAAAAAATAAAAAAATTAACCGAGCTAATGTTAACTTTATGCACACACAGTGGTTGTTCTCGCCACCATGTCATAGCTGTCTTTGAGCACCTACGCCCGGATGAGATACCAAGCAAGTATATACTCCGTAGATACACCAAAGATGCAAGTGACAAACCCCGATTACAACCGCAGAGACTACAGGACAACAACAGATGATGGGACTTCAATTGAATACGTACGAACAATCCTTTACAATGAAGCAGCTTAAAATTATAAACAAAGGATGCACTTCGGAAGCAAAATTCCAAATAGCATTATCTCGCCTTCAGAGATGCCAATACAAACCCGGACAATGAGGATGCAGAGCCGGAGAATAATGAGGATGCAGAGATGGAGAATAATGAGGATGCAGAGATGGAGAACAATGAGCAGTCATCGAACCAAGAAAACACAACACGAGAAACTGGCGAGCACAACGACATTCCTCATACTGAGGACAATGATCCATATGCAGATATACAGCCTCCACTACTTGCAATAACAAAAGGAAGCAAGACTACGTATGCCGCAAGGAGGAATGGAAAATGCAAACCCCCGCACCTGCCCGTCCGAACCGTAACTAGATGAATACGGGAGACCGAAAGGTACAAGATTATGCGGAACATGCAATAAAATTAATGGCCACAATTCCGTAACCCGCAAGGCAAGGCAGCTGGCTAAAACACTCTTGGAAACACATAAGAAGGTGTATGGGCCTACAAGCATCTTCAGCAAATATCAAGGTGCGCATAAGAAACTTGCTTGCTCGCCAAAGACATTCCGTAGAATGATGAAGAGGAAAACTGGACACAGATGAGGGTGAATGCTTCGAAGATGAGACGGATGATGAAGAATATGAGCAAGAAGATGAGGATGAAGAAATCACTGAGCAAGAAGATACACAGAAAACACCAGATGTGGAGAGCAAACTGCAAAACTTAAATAAAACGGGAGGACAAAGGAAATGCAGCGTGTGCAACCTAAGGCTAGGACACTACGCATCAACATGCCCCAACAGGGAAAAGATACTACAACAACAGATTGTTGAACGACAAAAAAGTGATAGTGCGACAATGAAACCAAAAGGGGTGAAAGCTTGTGGTACATGCAATAAGATAAGGGGACACAACTCTAGAACTTGCGCAAGAAGGCAGCTTGAGGAACAGCTATTACACCTCGCAATCAACGTAAAATGATAGCAACACAATGGAAGATAGAAGCAAGGAGAAGAACAAGGAGAAAACACAAACTACACCAAAGCAGCTATAAGAAGGAGTACCAGGAAGAGGTAGACACAAAAAAGGAAAAAAATAGAATAGTTCATACCGAAACAATATGTAGTTGGTTAGATTGTGTAGAATAAATATACTGTTGAAGTTCACTATTTGTTCATGCTACCGCTGATCCAAATTGTAAAAGAACAAGAATTTTCATAAAAATCATTTATTTTAAACCTCTACACAGTATGTTGTGAGAATAAATATATCGTAATTCAACTGCTAAACAGTTGTTCACGTAAAATGTTGATTTAAAAAAAGTAGGAAGTTCACAGACCGATTATCCGAGAAGTTCACTATGTATGACGGTGTGAAAAAAAGTTCGTATAAAAATTAAAACAGGAACACACATGCAAAAAGAAAAAAGGGAGTTCAGATATCAACAGCTGCGAAGTTCTCACATACTATTCAGACGTGAAAGGTACTGAATTGTTAAAATAAAATGAACAGACAACATATAGGATTGCAAAAAAAGTAAATAGGGACATCTTCATTGTATTATAAAATGAATAAAAGGGAAGGGAAACACAAAGTAAAAAAGAAATTTATGACTGCGAAGTTCAGTATCTAGCCAACTAAGGAGTTCTCTTAAACATAAAACCTAAAAAAGAAAAAATGTAGGTAAAAGTAAACGATTACAATATGATCATAGAAAAAATAGAAAGAAAAATGTCCCTACAAAACTAAAATCTTCACCAATCCTCGCCACGCTTCTTCTCGGATGTTTGAATAAGGAGAAGAAGCCCTCTCAAACACATCCAGCCTTCGATAAACCTCGTATGTTGCATATGCATCCCGTGCAAGCATATTCCAAATGCTTAGGCGGTAGAGGCGGCGGATTAGCCCACATCCCGTGCTCGCCCTTCCAAAACCATCCTTCATCTCAAAATAGATTGGATCTATAATAGCTCCAAAGAACATCCTTCGTGCCTTGAAGTTTCTTCTTTTTGTCCCGATCTCTCCATATTTCCCGGATATCCTTCAGATTATGAACATAGAGATTTGAACGTGAGAGAACTTTGCAGTCTTCTGTGGTGCAAAAACCAGCAAAAATGAACCTAAAGCCATGAAGAAACTCAACCAAACTTTCACTCCTCTCATCAAGCATGGCATATGTGGTACACAAGAACATCGTTGCCAACACATAGCCGGATCACAAGCAGCTTTCTTCGGATTGAAATAGGTACCACCGAGTTTGTCATACTCAACATCAAGACCAACAATCTTCCTAGCAGTAAGAATCGAGGGAAGCTTCAAGCATTGGTGATCCACTCCTCAACACTAGCCGCTGAATTCGTGTACGTAACCTTCATAGTGGTTGTGCCATGGCAGGGGAATGTGTACTCGTGGGAAAAAGGAGCGTTTGCCATGCAAATCGGTGGCCGAAGAAAAGAAAAGAAGAAGCAATTGGTAATTCACGTGCACCGAGCCGTAAAAAGAAAAGACCCGTATTTATAGATTGAGATGTAACAAACACGTCGTGATCCACGAATTCAGGAAACAAACAGTATATATCCAAAACAAAATAAATAGAACAGCCGATAGAGATAACAAGAAAACAAAAATTCTGCGGGATAACAAAAACAAAAAGGACCTTATCCGGGTCCAGGGTGAGTTAACATGCAGCTAATGCCAGCGATCCATCGTAATTCAACTCCTAGGCAGTTGTTCACGTAAAAATGTTGATTAAAAAAAGTAGGAAGTTCACAGCCGATTATCCGCGAAGTTCACTATGTATGACGGTGTGAAAAAAAAGTTCGTATAAAAATTAAAACAGGAACACACATGCAAAAAGAAAAAAGGGAGTTCAGATATCAACAGCTGCGAAGTTCTCACATACTATTCAAGACGTGAAAGGTACTGAATTGTTAAAATAAAATGAACAGACAACATATAGGATTGCAAAAAAAAGTAAATAGGGACATCTTCATTGTATTATAAAATGAATAAAAGGGAATGGAAACACAAAGTAAAAAAGAAATTTATGACTGCGAAGTTCAGATCTAGCCAACTAAGGAGTTCTCTTAAACATAAAACCTAAAGAAAAAATGTAGGTAAAAGTAAACGATTACAATCTGATCATAGAAAAAATAGAAAAGAAAAATGTCCCTACAAAACTAAAATCTTCACCAATCCCCGCCACGCTTCTTCTCGGGATGTTTGAATAAGGAGAAGAAGCCCCTCTCAAACACATCCAGCCTCCGAAAACCTCATACGTGGCATATGCATCCCGTGCAAGCATATTCCAAGTGCTTAGGCGGTAGAGGCGGCGGATTAGCCCACATCCCGTGCTCGCCCTTCCAAAACCATCCTTCATCTCAAAATAGATTGGATCTATAATAGCTCCAAGCAACATCCTTCGTACCTTGAGTTCTCTTCTTGTTGTCCGGATCTCTCCATATTGCCCGGATATCCTTCACATTATGAACATAGTACTTTGAACGTGAAAGAATGGTGCGGTCTTCTGCGACGCAAAACCCAACGAAAAGTGTACCTATAGCCATGAAAGAAATCATACAACTTTTCACTCCTCTCATCAAGCATGGCATATGTGGTACACAAGAACATCGATGCCAACACATAGCTGGATCACAGCAGCCTTTCTTCGGACCGAAATAGGTTCCACCGAGTTTATCATACTCAACATCAAGACCAACAATCTTCCTAGCAGTAAGAATGTAGGGAAGCTTCAA
Organism: Lolium rigidum; assembly: GCF_022539505.1. NCBI lineage: Eukaryota > Viridiplantae > Streptophyta > Magnoliopsida > Poales > Poaceae > Lolium > Lolium rigidum. The sequence continues at coordinate 222,990,614 of NC_061514.1, forward strand.
GCATTGGTGATCCACTCCTCAACACTAGCCGCTGCATTTGTGTACAAAACCTTCATAGTGGTTGTGCCATGACAGGGGAATGTGTACTCGTGGGAAAAGGAGCGTTTGCCATGCAAATCGGTGGACGTAAGAAAACACACGTAAAAAGAAAAAAGAAAAGGAAGAAGAATCGGTGATTGATATGCACCGAAACACAGAGGAAAAAGGACATGTATTTATAGTTCCGTAAAATGTAACAACAGTACGTCGTGATCCACAAATTCAGTGGAACAAACCAATACATATCCAACAGTAACACAACGAAACAGCCGAGAGATAAACCACAAAAAAACAAAAAATCCTGCGGGATAACAAACAAAAAAGGATCTTATCCGGGCCAGCTAGAGTTCACGTGCAAGCACAAAACAAAAAGCATAAAAAGACTACAAAAGAAGTTCACGTGATAACAAAGCAGACGTTCACACAGAGTAAAAAACACTGAAAAAAATAAAAAGCTGTTCCACACCAACCAACCACCCCCCACCCCACCAAAACCACGCCCAAACCACCAAAAACCACCACTCGGCGCAAACACAAACTCAACCACTGCCTGGTGTTCCGCCGGAAGAAACATACCACGGAGGAGTCGAAAGGAAGAGCAAAGGGAGAACAAGAACAGAGAAAAGAAGAAGAAGAGAAGTCTAGCAAGATCTACAAAAAGAAGGTGCGTCTAACCCATCCCCATCCCATCTACTCATTTAAATCGCCGTGGATCTTCCTCTCTTTCATCCTTCATGGCCGTGGTTTTGAATCTAGACTAGTATAAAAAACAAGATCTAACAACTTAACAAAAAATAAAACCTTACAGATTACTTAAAAAATGGTTTGCATACGATAGATCTATCAAAAAAATCAAATAAAAACATGTTAGGCAGAGGGTGGTGGTGGAAGAGGGGGGGAATATACACTAATGAACAAAAGAACAGGAGTTCAGATAAGAACTCCCGAGAAGCTCACTTGTGAAAAGAAATGGAAAAAACAATATACAAAAAAATAAAAAAAGTTGGAGGGTTTTAAAATCTACAAACATGTATCCAACCGGCATGAGTATACTGTTATTGGGGAACTTAAAAAATATATAAATAAAAGAAGTTGGAGTTTAAAATGTAGACAACAGAAAATGCAGTACTAGAAGTAGAAGTTCAGCTCAAAAAAGTGCAGAGGTCCCGTTAGTACAAAAAATGTTTTATGCCGGAATCTTGTGACAGAATGGCCGTCGGTCCATCGTACGTCATCCTCAGCCGACAACGAAAGCGATGAAGAGACCCGTAAAAGAGGTAAAAAAAGATAGAAATGCTTTCAAAAATACTTTATGGAACTAAAAATGTGCTTATTTTTTATGCAGGTCCAACTATTCATGGATTTGAAATCTTTGACAAGCACCGTCACTTCGGAAATGAAGTTGAAATGACCAAGGAAAATCTGGATCATCTCAAAAGGCAAGTACTTGACTACAAGCCAACAATCCCATATTATGTATGCAAGATGGGGAAGACAACGAACAACATCACGAGAGGCGTAATGGTAATACCAAAAACGCCAACTTACAAAACTTATTTTCGTACACTACCCGTATTACATATGATGTTTTGGCTGAACCAACATGTATTACTAAACTATATTACAGCTCTTCCGATATTTAAATGTTTACCGAAGTCCAGATAAAAGAAATTGTGAAGTTCACTTACAGAATACACTGAAACATGGATATGATATTCACTTTCATGTGTTTTCATGCAGACTTTCGATAAGGAATACACTGAAGAACACCTAAAGAATTATCTAACGGAGCCAACAACAATTCCAATAACCTCCAACACAAATGCCTGGGTTGGTACACGGTAAGGATAAACAAAGTTGCAACCGGAAATGCAATGATGACAACAAATTGGCCGATGTAGTCATGGGTGCAGTAAATAAAAGATGGAGATATCTCGCATGTTCCGCTTCTACGACGGAACAAGAGAACTCGACCGCTTCGTGACACGTCTTAGCAACCGAGTCCGAAAACCCTACTATGAAAATAAAATTATGTACCAGCTTACTTTATTGAACCTTATGTTTTGTATCAAGCACCCCGATAACAATTATGGTTGTGTTTCAGTATTGTTGATGTAATAAGAATGCTTATGAAGAAGTTCACACAGAGTGAGTACGAAGTTCGCTTATAAATGAAAAAAGATTAGCAAGTTTATATTCACAGAAGTTCCCTACATGAAAAATCATTTCTGAATATAAAGGAATAAAAATAGTACAGTTTGCATTGAGAAAAACGAATGGATATGGGAATACTTTTACACTCATAACTCGGCAAAAAAAAGAAGTTCACACTGTGATGACAGAGAAGTTCACTAATAACATAAAAATACAAAGACAGATTTTGTACAAACTTTGCCGTTTTTGAAAAAGAAAGAACATATCCTCACTAATTACATCCGTATCCCGAATTCAATCACATAATGAGAAGTTCAGTTCAATAAAACAACAAAAATAAAAATGTTGAATATCCTATCAACTACTAATTGCGAAGAAATTGAATCGATCATCATCATGCAGATCCCAATGATTGCCGGGTTGTCTCGCGAACCTAGACCAATAAGCAAGCATGAGATCTTTCAACATACTAGGCCATCGCTCCGCCGTAATTTCATTCTTGGGATGAAAAAGGAGCCGATACATGTACTCAGCCTTTCCAATCCTCAACACGCCGCCGGTAGACAATCGTGAATGGAAAAAAAACATAAGAAAAACAAGAAAAAAAGACAAAAGAGCTATACAAATAAAAAACACAAAGACTACACTTACATCCCGGTTTTTTATATTATCAGCAATCTTATCACCACCGTATGTAGCACAAATTCTTAGAGCATAGAAGCCACACTCATTAGCCCCTTGTGCCGGAGTCTTTGGATATGAACACTCGTCAACGAACAACATCCCACCGTATATTACCATTATATTTGTTAAATTCTCGCAACACCATACACCCGTTTTAACAAGGCCACCATCCTATTAATCCGCAAAAACAAAAAAACAAAAAGTGAATGGTTTCAAGCAGCTTAAAAACAAAAAAGGAAGAAAAAGCTCGGAAGTTCACATAGTACCGACATATCAGCTCACACACTACTACGTATAGTTTCAGCAGCTTAAAAAACATATAAAAAGTCGGGAAGTTCACAAGTGTACTAACATATCAAATTAACACACACAACTGATGGTTTCAAGCAAGTTTAAATAAAATATAAAAAAAGCTAGGAAGTTCATATTGTAAAAACATATCAAGTACGTACAAAAAAGTTTGAATGGTTGCGTAGAGTACACATAAAAAAGAAAAAAAGCCGGGAAGTTCACATTATATTAACAAATGAGTTCACATCAAAAAAGTAAAAAATGATAGCAATGAAAAAGTAAAAAAATAAATGATGAAAAGAAAATCACGTACAATCTCAACACGATCCTCGTGGTGCCGACTCCTTGAAGTATGTGCCGCACCAAGCATACCTCCTAGTGTCAAGGATGTCCAACGTACCAGTTGTACTTGTTCATAACATAAACAGAGTGATGATCATGCATGAAATGAGGGATGATGATCTGTTCGTAAACAACCGAAATTAACAAAAAGGAAGTACGCACGTGAAAACAAAAAAAACAAAGGAAGTTCACTACAAAGAATATGAAGAGGTTCAGATTAAAAAGCATACCAACTTTGCTTTCAGCAAATTTTCATTAGGCCGAACATAACGCTTGAACATTTTAGCAGCAGACATCACATCAAAAGGTTGTCTCGGTAATGGATTACCATTGCTGTCCCTTAGCTTGAATGGCGCAAAATCAAGCAAGTACTGCACAAACACACAAAAAGGAAAAACACAACCAAAAAAAGGAAAAATATACAAAGTAAGTATATGCATACAAAAGGTATATCTGAAAAAATTAATTTTCAATGTTTGAAAAAACCTACAGGGATAGTATGAGGTGACATCAAAACACGAGAGCCAGATTCAAAAATATATTTCATCCCTGGATCATCCTTCCAAGCAATTGATGATACGATCCATCATGTCGGATTCCAACATTTCACAACCGCCAAACAAGCTTTATACATGTACTTGGCATCAACTAAAACAGATCATCAAAATCATTGCGTAACTTCACCAGGGGGACACTGCACACACATTAAAAAAGAAAAAAATATATAAGACTAGGGAAGTTCACTTAGCATATAAAAAAATGAAAACTCTCCTAAAACACACAAAAAAAATAAAAGACCTAGGGAAGTTCACTTAGCACAGTATATGAAGTTCATATGCCACAAAAAAAACTAACTAAGTAGTAAACGAAAAACATACCTTCCATGAGCTTTGATGTACTCCTTGCTTAGAATTAACTCCATCATCTCGCTTGGCCTTGGATAAATGAGGAAACACATATGGTACAAAGTTTGGGACTTCTTCCCCGAACTTATTGGACAATTTAGTAGGCCTTTTATTCGAAAGAACCAGATTTTTAGCACTAGACTGCCTCGGGCTTCGAGTTTCAAAATCATCACCGCTAGTCGGAGAACAACGCCGAACATCCTTTGTAATGGGCTTCGCAAGTAAGCTGCTTACCAAGCCGAGTGACAAAGTCATCGAATCATCATCGTCGTCGAGCAAAACTACATCAGCCTTCCCCTTCTCTGCAGTGTCAGGAACCTTATTCCTAGAAGATTTTCTGGTATTGGAATGCAGCCTCTGGATAATCTTCTTTGACTTGCTTACAAGACTATCAAAATTCTCTTCAGGGATAATCTGAACTTCTGGTGTGAATGACTGAGTCTCGAAAAGTGAGAAATTATCTTCCTCGATACCAAGAGATGGACCTGCATGAAAAGTATACAAAACCAGGAAGTTCACTTCTGAATCAAAACACAAAAAGAAACAGAAAACAGTGCAGTCCAAAAAACATGTGTTATAGAGCATAGCCAGCGATATATTTTGCAAAAAAGTAAAAATCATACCAGGATCAACACCTAAAACATCTTTCAGTGTCGATATTGAAATCTCCACCGTCGACCAGCCTATATAACATGGTCATCCCGATGTTTAGAATATCTTTTTGATCGAACAAGCACATGCTTTCCCCATCATAAGACTCGGAGGATCTCGTAGCATGAAGAACCCGCAATCATGGCTGCAAAAAAACACAAACAAAAGAATAAGAATAAAAGAAAACAATTGTATTAGTTAAAAAAACCCGTAGTCAATGTATACATAATAAAGAGCAAAACAAGAGAAGAGGGAAAAAAACGCTTACGCAGCTTGTCTCGTCTTGGAGAATTAACATAGTGAAGCTTGAAGTGGTCGATGGATTTTGGATGAAAATGATCACCCTTTGAATTCCCCGCTAACGACCATAACTTCTTGATACCGTATGCCATTGTATGTAACAACTTCTTACCATCTGGATCATTTATATCGCGTAACGAATCAAGCAATTCAAAACGCTCTTTCTCAAGGTTCAAAGCAACAACACAGAAGTGACCAGGAACGTGTGGTGCACATGGATCAGGAGGATCAAAGGTACCAAAAAGAATCTGCCATTAAAATGATAAAAATAAAAAAGGACATGTTAGAAGTATGAAAGGTAGACTATTTCCTCAAAATAAGAAATCACATTTAACTTTACTACTGAGTTATTTTAGTAACATGTACAACAGGGGAGGGAAGAAAAAGGTAGGAAGTCCACATGCCATAATTAGTGAAGTTCAGATGTATAGAGAAGAAGAAAAAAGACAACAGTCAGTACCACTTTCTTGTGGTCCAAACGTTCCGGAGCATCGACGCTGAAAATATTACGAACAAGCCGAGAACTCAGATTTCTTTCAAATATCTGCCTCTGCAAACATGACAATGAAACACAAAAGAAGGTTAAAACATAAAGGAGGAAAAAAAAACTAAAAAATGATAAAAAGAACGGAGAAATAACTTACGTAACAAATGTATGGTACCACCATTTTATCGAATTCTTGTACTTCGACCAAGCAAGTATGTTCCAACAGAAACAGCTAGAGAACAAAGAAAACCGTTGGGTTTAAAAGCTTCAGCAATTTGTCCGATCGTGCAATCACATTGATCATTCCTGAAAAGGGTCTTCTTACTGCAGAAAAAAACACAAAAATTAGAGGACAAAACAAAAAATTTAATAAAAAAAAAACAAAAAAAAGCCTAAAAAACAGATAGAACCTTCTTATGGGATCTTTCCTCAACTTGCAAACACTTTCATATACTTCTTTGATTTTAATCATCATAGGTTGAAGAGACAGTGAAGGCGTCGAAGATAAACTCGAGTCCGCAAAAAATAAGGAAATACAGTACAAAATGTAAGAACAAAAAAGAAGTTCGATGATGATATTCCGTAAGTTCACATATTCAAGAACGTGGTGCAGAAACTGGAATGTCCAGAAGACCCACAGTTCATAAATGAAGGCTACCATCAAAAAAATACACACGCACGATATCGCTCCCCCCGGTCAGTCATATACAAGCAGAAAAATGAAAACTACGACATGAACTCATGCCGCATTACATAGCATTAGAAAGTGTCTTACATGGAACATGATGCCAAACAACTAAAAACAAAAATACATATACAAAAGCACCCCACCACACCCCTCCCCCATAAAAAACCAAAAAAAAAGGGAAAAAGGTTTTAGATAGAGATATATGAGGAGTAAACATAAAGAATAAAAAGGCGGGCTAGCATTAGGGGAGGTGTGTGGGGTAGGAGAACCGTATGTTCCCCATTCGGATATCCTTGCCTAAGTCTTGCGGGGATTCTTCAATAGAAGCGCTCAAGTCATCTCGTTGATTCTTCAAAGAATGAGCTCGATCGCTCAATCAAATCGAGGCATCGCGTCCATGGTTATCTCCAACTCGAAACTCATTATTGTCATCATCATCAGCACCAGTGCTCGCGCTCTATATTGGCTTCAAGAATCGGCAGCTTCTTCCCGTGCAAGAAGAACACCTACTTCCTCAAGACCATGCGCAACAACGGACTTACAATCCATAGCAACTGGTAATACACCAACATCATCAGCAGCCTCAAGACATGTTTCGGAAACAACCGCACCAATACCGGGTAGTTGGGCAGCATCCTTCGCATCATTTCCATCCTGACATGTTACAAGATCTTCAGGAATTGAGAAACCTTTTCCAGTAACTGCACAATCTTCGTCATGGTGTTCAGCATCTTTGTCTCCATCAGAATGTGCAACTATCTCGGGAAATAAATTCCCCTTTCCAACAGTAGTCTAACTCGTAATAATGCTCAGCAACTTTGTCACATGCACCACCGTAATTACCATCACCGTCATCTAAAGGAGGAGTTACAGTGGGTTGCCGGATGAACAAAATTATGCTTGACATAATAACGATCAACAGATGAATTGTCATCACTGTCATCTGGAAGACCATCCTTCTCAACACACTTTTCATTTACCTACCAAACAAAAAACAAAAAAAACAGAAGTTCAGATGTAGAAGATGGAGTAGTTCATATACACAAACAAAAAACAAAACAAAAGCCCAACTATAAAAAAATAAAAAAATAAATTGCAAAACACAAAAAAAATACCTCAGCTAAAGGAGGTGATTTATCAAAAACTGCATCTTCAACATGATCACCAGCAAAAGCTGGAGGACATTGAGGGGTTGGCGGACGAACAAACCCATCATTCACAGTGCATGATCACCATCTCCCGAATTTCGAGGTGCATTTTCCTCAAGCAATCCTAGCATCTTCCCGCAAAAAATAAGAGGATAACAAAAAAGAAAAGGTAAGGAAGTTCACATGAAAAAACACAGAAGTTCACATATGTGTAATAACACAAAACAAGAGATAAAAAAAGGAAGTTCACATAAAAAGGGATGGACATAAGTTCAAGAATGACTAATTATACCTCAGCTTCAGCAGCTGACTGACCAAGTCCTGCATCAACATCTTCAACAGAAGAAAAATTCTTCCGAACATTACTTTCAACACTATTATTGCCTCGATACATTTGCACGGCTCTCAAACCGCTTGCACAAAGAGTCCCGATTCATACCAAAATCAAGAAAACTCCGTGCGCATTAGAGACAAAGCCCCCTCAAGCTATCAAGGAGCGATGTTTCACGCTTTGATCGCTCATCCAAAGGCTTCAACACCGGGGAAATTACCATCAGCAAGCCGACCTTGAAATTGTTTCGCACGATCACCGTAGTCGGAATCGTACGAGAGAGAAACTCAACTTTCTGCAACAATGATCCAATCTGATCAATAACACCAGCAGAAGGCATCCCAGCACTAGTTGAAGCAGACTGGTGATTTTCTTTCGTGTTGACATTAGCAATTTGCGAAATTGGAATCTCGCAATGACCTCCAGCAGGATGTTCATTGGCATTACCAAGATCGTGCTCACTACGATGGGTGCCCTCATTAAGATTAACAATTAAATCTTCAACACGATACCGATATGAATAAGCAATTTGGTTGCGGCCTTTCCACTGCATTGTAATACAGGAGTTCACTTAGCGGATAATATGAAGTTCAGATGATACATAAAAAGTAAAAAATATATAAAAAACTATGTAAGTTCACTTGGATATAAAAAGTAAACCTGATATGCCACATAAAACATTAAAAAAAAGACATAAAGGAAGTTCACTTGAGACGTAGTATGAAGATCAGATGCCACATAAAAAAAGGGTTACAGTTTGAAAAAACTAACCACAATTCTGCCAAACTTGTACTTCATCAACTCTGGTCCACCATTCTTTTGAATGTCCATTTTGTAAATAGCCTTCAGAGGTTTCTCATGCGTAAAGTTTGCGCGAGGAGTTCGAGTATGCATGACGTAATGTGGTGGTAGAAAGATGTCGTCAAGATACATAACAGTTGGGGATAACAAAGACACCCTTCTAACCCAAACTCGAGGGATATCGTGGTCTTGATATTTAGTAGCAGCTCGCTTCAACTCATCAACAACAAGTCGGCAATAATCCATCTTTGCCATCTTATCATAATCCATGTTCACAAGCATTGCAGCTTCCCTACCGACACGGGTAGCTGAACCAGGACATATGAGCTTACTAAAAAGAATGGCAAAGAAGACCTTAACAGCCAAATCTTCCTTCTCGGGGTCTTCAACAAGATCATATAACAATTGACGCAGATCTTTAGGCTCAATACTAGCATTGCTTTCGAACCCAAACTCTTGTTTCAAAAGAGCCAATGACTCGTCATGTCCAGATTCTGCAGTGAGATAGGAGTATCGCCTCCTATAGGAAAACCAAACACCCGATGAACAAGTGTCTCTATTAACCTCTAGAACTCGCTGTATCCACAAGACAACTTCATGGTAGAAGTGTCAATAGTCTTCATCAAATAACACATGAGAACACGTGATATGTTACCCTCCAGGACCCACCGAAAAACACAACCAAAACCAGCCTTGCTCAACCTTCAATCCGTGTTGCGGTTTTAACATTGCTGCAGCCGAACGAACTTCACCGAGAGAACAGCGAATAGTTTGCCGAAAACGTGTCTTCTCACCATCAAGATCTTCAACCGCCTTCCTCTTCCTAGCCATGGTTTTCTTTGTCGGCCTTTTCGTAACTTTCTTCGAATCACCTTCCAAAACAACAGGTTTAGAAGGACCTGGCTTCCTACCAACTTTCTTCCCTGGTATAGAAAAAAGCATAAAAAAACAAACATTTAAAAACCACAAAAAAATTAATGAGAAGAGGAAGTTCACACCAACATGAACACAGAAGTTCACACTACACTAACCTTGGCAGGAGTTTCAAAGTCTGATTCATCGCTAACCAATTCTGTACGACTCTTCTTAGCATTGCACTACATAAAAATGAGATGCATAAAAAGGGAAGAGTTCAGATTCAATAAACAAAGAAGTTCACAGTGGAAGAATTATGTAAAAATGAACAAAACAAAAATAACCTTGCCAGCAGCAACACCATCTTCAGTGGAATCTGGGACATATGTCTCATCGACATCAATCTTACGTTTACTGGTGACCCGTACGTGATTTCCCAGAGATGAAACTCGCTTCGAAGCAACGGTGGACTCGGACAAGAGCAAGAACACGAGGGCTGCGCCGCACAGTGATTTGTAGCCCGGACGTAGCAGCAGATTTTTTTAAAAAAATAGAGAAGTTCACAATGGTACACATATGTAAAAGTGAACAAAAAAGGAATTTAACGTAATAAACAAAATAAGAACATAAAAAGAAATAACCTTGTCAGCAAGCAACATCTTCTTGAGTGGCACCCGGGGCGTATGTCCGCCGCAAAGGATCTCTCGGCTCGGGCAGCAGCAGAAGCAGCAGCAGCTTTCCCCGCAGGTGAATTCTCTTTTATCTTCCCGCAAACAACCCTTTCTTTCCTCACTTTAGGAGGAATAATTTCAGCAAGACATTCATCACGTGTGCTTTCAGCAGCCTCGCCGTCACGTGGAACATCATTGACAACGGCATTACCCTTAGCGGACTTTGCTTTCGCAGGTATTTCCGGTAATATGTAGTCAATTTCTCCCGGTGCTGAGCAAATTTAGCAGCTTGTCTCTCCTTTTCCTTCGCAAGCCGTTCTTCAACCATATAATCCCGAGTAACTATTTGAGTACCAGCCACGGACCGAGATTGGGTTTCTTCCATCACGGTGTAGCTTCAACCGGTTCAGATTCAAGAACTTGCCGCAGAGGAGTATAATCAAAAACAGTGGCTGCCCATGTTACCCTTCTCAACAAGCAGGAGTCCCGTCAAATACCGGGGGATCTAAGAAACGCGGTAAACCGTCGCAGAATATGCAAGCAAAATCCCGGTTCAAGCAAATCCAGTAGATTCTCTTATAGTCTTGTCACCGCATAACACAAAACAAAAAACACAAAAAAGAGTAAAAAATGTAATCAAGAAAGCTTGTATGGATTGCAGGAAAAGGAAGTTCACTAGAAAATGTTAGTGAGGTTCACATATGTATGTTCCTAACCCGACTCATCAAGCATCATCTCGTCATATTAGAAGATAAATTCCCCAAACCGAAAAACACAAGATCACCGTAATCATCAACATGATCAAATACCTTCCCTAAAAAATACAAAAAACAAAAAAAATTCAATCTCAGAAACATAGGAAAAAAATTCATGTTCAGACTTATACTTCCTATGTGCAGCAAAAATGTTAATTTCATGATTCACTTTTAAAAAATAACAGCCTGTACATGAAAATAAACATTATACATAGGAAGAATGAACATAATTAATACAAGTGAGTTCAATTAAATGACAAGTAGTTCATAACATGTGCTATACGTAAACACAGATAAATAGATAGAACCATAAATGGTGACCACGGGGAATTATAACACGTAAAAAAAGCCTACGTAAAAGCAAACCCTAGAACAAAAATAAATGGGCCAGCCGTAGGACGTAACAAAAACATGGATATTTCATTTTTGACAACGCAAGAATAAAGCATGAATTTATGGGTAGTAAAAAATACAAATCCGAAAAACAAACCTCCACCACCAACGAAGCATCCTTATCCATCACTCACAGAGAAATAAAAAGAGGAACGGACTCCCCAACCAAAAATTGAAGCCGACCAGCCCGTCTGGGGCGAACTAGAACCACCGCGAAGAAGAATCAGAGTAGCGCCGGAGTTCCAACCGCCGGCCGAACGGGGAAATATCGCCGGCAAACACCGAAGACGGCGAGGACGAGCAAACTGCAGCGAACCTAGGGTTTAGACCAAAGGGGAAATGGTGGATTTCGAGTAGAACGAAGGAATAACAACAGGGGACGGGGGATAGCAAACGATGCGGGGGCCAGCAGTTACCTAGAGCGCCGCCGCCATTGCAGAGAGGATGTAGCAGTTTCGGGATGTCCGCCTGCGAGTGGGGGAAGTGGGGAGTGCGAAGGAGAAGGCGCAGACAAGAGGAGTAAAAAGAGGAGTTGGAAATAACTGCACCAAATTTATATTAAAAAAAAAGAGGCAACAATAAAAAAAACACTGAAACGTTACCTTTGTCGGTCAGATAGAAACAAACAGGAAGTTCACATTTAACTGGCGATCGCGATTCACTTTGTCTAAAAAAAAGAAAAATATAGGATGGGAGGGTCACACCCGCACCGTCCCCACAACCATTACGAAGTTCACTTGCAAAACACGTCGGGGTTCACTCATCTTGAAAAAGGGTATTTGGGTATGTTTTAAAAACATTAATTGATTTCCTAATATAGCGGGTAGGAGTTTCCCACCACAATTACGAAGTGCACTTCTGTAAACGCAAGGAGTTCACTAATCTTAAAAAAGGTATTACACTCTATTTTAAACATTTATTAAAAAACCTTTTATTCATTTACTAGTATGGGGGGGGTCCCCCCCCCAACCCCCCCCCTTTAATGGTACAAGAATAAAAAAATTAACACTGGTTAATTTATACATGGAGTTAAAAGAAAAAGAATACCAGAAGTAAACTGACATCAGTTCACGTAATAAAGTAACAGCAGTTCATTTTCAGATAAAAAAAGATAAAAACATGCGTATGAATGGAAAAACAATAATACAACAAAAATGGATAGTACATTAAAGGGAAGTTCACAACTTACAAACAGAGAGATACATACATGCTCGATGTGGATTTACATGTGAAATATAGGCCACAACTTATCTGAAAAGATGTAAATCAAACATGCAATTGACAAAGTTCATGCATTCCGGTAGTTCACATCATAAAATTAAAGAAGTTCATTTGTTATAACACCAACAAACATGCACTGCTGGTAATGAAAAACAGAGCAGTAGACTTGTAAGCTACGAAAAAACCCACATATAACAAGCATTATCTCGGATTCTCGTTACTACATCAAAGTGTAAGCATGAACACCACCGCGTCATCAATGTATCAACTGAGGAAAACATAACTACACAAGCATAGGCAAATACCGAACTAAGCAAAAGAACATAGATCTGTGAAAACAAAATTCGTGGATAAGGATAAAAGCAAACCTATCAAAACAAAAATCCTACAGGGGAGATAGACCCAATACCATTACCGAAGACAAACAAAGCGCGAGAATATAACGGCGGAGCCATCAACCTCGAGGATTTTCACGTAGAAGAACGCCGAAGCTGTGCGACGCCCATCGGAAAAAACAAATCTGCAGATCAAGATAAAAAAGATAAGACCAATGTCCGGATAGCATAGAAGAGACTGTGCCGCAGACATCGACGATCTGCGATGCACCGATGGAGAACAAATCCGTCGATGGAGCGTCGGACACGAGCACGGAGATGAGCCGCCACCGTCGCCGAAGTTCTAACAAACGCATCGAGCAAAAGGAGGAGCTCGGGAGCGAGCAAGGGAGGAAATCGCCAGGGAGGAGCTCGGGAGCGAGCAGGGTGGAAAACGCCAGGGAAGAGCTCGGGAGCGAGCAGGGGGGAAATCGCCATGGAAGAGCTCGGGAGCGAGCAGGGAGGGGTGGGGAGCGAGCACGGAGGAGGTGGGTAGCGAGCGGGAGGTGGGACACGTAACGGTTCGCTGTCTCGTAGGAAGTTCACACGCGAGCGGGAGCGGGACGCGAGCGGGACGTGGGAGGCGAAAATATGAAGACTCACGGGAAGTTCGCATGCGATAAGTTAGGAAGTTCAGAAAGGGTTCGAGAATAGTTATTCTCGAACCGGTTCGAGAATAGCAGACCTATATATATATATATATATATATATATATATATATATATATATATATATATATATATATAGAGCTGAACTATTCTAGAACCCCCCCTTAAGAGTGGTTCTAGAATAGCTATTCTAGAACCCCCCATAATCCCGCTCGGTCACGTATCCCCGTCCGAACCGAACTCCCCAACTCCCCCACCGATAACGATTCGTGTAGGAACCGAACTCCCCACCTCCGTCTCATAAAAACATCGCGCCCCGCCCCGCCTCGAGCGGAGATCATCTAGCTCCGCACCTCGACCTCCTACATCGTCGGCGCGGGCGAGCGAGCGGCGGCGGGAGCCGACGCGAGGGAGCCCGCGACGGACACGTAGCAGTCAGCTCGGCCGCGCGGGTAGCGAGCGGCGGCGGGAGTCGACGCGAGGAAGCCCGCGACGGACGCGAAGACAATCTAAGCAACCCTACCTCGGTCGGCGCGGGCGAGCGAGCGGCGGCGGGAGCCGACGCGAGGGAGCCCGCGACGGAGGCGAACGGCGGCGGTAGCTGACGGAAAGGAGCCAGCGGCGGAGAACGGCGAGATCCAGCCTCCTTACAGAGCGATAATGGCTCCAATTCGACGCAGATCGGCGAGCATCCTCCAAATTCAAGCCAGCCAAGGTCCACAAGCCAGGCCAAGCTCCGTAGAAAAGAGAGTTCACGTAAGCAGTGATGCAGGTCAACGCAAAAAAACAGGAGCAGTTCAAGACATCGGAGTTCACTATGATCGATATTGGAAGTTCACCTGCCTATCTGGAGCTTTACCTCATCTGTGAAGTTCACCTCCAAGTCTATTGAAGTTCACATGCGAAAGTTCTATTGTTTAGGAAAGAAGAAAGACAATTCATGCACTGGACTGAATTTCACTCTTTTTGTAGTATGTCTTTTACTAGGAAGTTCTTAAAACCAGTTTCATGGAGTTCACTTCAGTTATAAATAAATTAAAACAGCAAAATGAAAAAAATTAAGTATGCAGGTTAGCATGTATGCAGGAAGTTCATATTAAAAATGTGTGGAGGTTAACTTTACTTGTTTTAGTTTTTTGAAGACATCAGACAAAGTTTTATGTATAAAAGTTCTAGTCCCAATGTTCAAGAAGTTCACATGTTAAAAAACTTACCAGGTTCTGCTACTGCCGGGCAAAGAATCTGGAACAGGCAGTGACGACGAGATAATCAGCTGGTCATGCCCTAAAAAGCCTCCAATGACTCCCATATGCCGTGATGAGCCGGCTTCATTTATCCAGCCAGTGTTCCGCAATCCCAAGAGAAAGACAAATGCTGCTGCCGTTGAAAGGAATTTCAATCAGAAAATCCAAGAACAAGATGACATGGATAACATCAAAAGGAAGCGGGATACCACAACATCAACAGATGATGATGAGGATATTATGTGTTGGTCAGGTCCACCGAAAAAACCCCGTTCTCCAATAAAGTGCACTGAGGAGATATTTGCTAGTAATGCAACGTTCCGTCAGCCACGAAAACGGCAATCTACAAGTACATCTACAACAACCACATCTGGAAGCAACGATGTGAACAGGGGACAAGTGGGCAAAAGTCATCTTCTAGCAGGTGATGCTTCGAACAGACAACGCAGCTTATGGGGATGGTCAAAGTGACAACATACACCAAGATCGTCGAGGCACTGAATCAAGTCATATGCCGCCTCAAGATCCACTCTGCCATGTACCAAAAGTCACACCGCCATGCCCCATAGTACCAGATGATAGAGCCACCCCTGCAGAGCTGCGAACATACACACACGTAAGTTCAATTTATGTTTTGCTGATAAAAATTTCACTCTTACACACATTTATTTAGACAATTTGCATGGAAGTTCACATGCTATATCTTTAGAACCCTATATCCATGATAAAAGTTCAGCTGATTTTTAGGAAGTTCACATGCTCGGTTTATTATATGAAATGTATAGTTGATATGTTCTCGATATTCATGTGCAACAGTTTTTTTGTGAAAAAAAGTTCAGATGACTTTAAGAAGTCCATGTTCTTATTTTTTATTAAATTTTAGGAAGTTCACTTGACCTATTTCCTGAAGTTAACATACAAATAACATATGTAAAAACAAAAAAATAATGC
Organism: Lolium rigidum; assembly: GCF_022539505.1. Lineage (NCBI taxonomy): Eukaryota > Viridiplantae > Streptophyta > Magnoliopsida > Poales > Poaceae > Lolium > Lolium rigidum. The sequence goes on from NC_061514.1 coordinate 223,006,507, forward strand.
AATAACAAAACCGTGGCAATTTGCAGGCTGCAGATCTTGATCCGGACCTGATACCATCCATTGGTCAAGAATTTAGCACATTCAAAGACGCATATGTATTTTACAATACATATGCAAAGCACACAGGGTTTGGGATAAGGAAAGGACAACACAACAAGAGCAGGCGTTACTTGAGATGTGTACGAGAAGGTGCACACCGCCAAAGTGTCAACGAGGAAGACCGACAACGTGACAAGATGACCAAAAGAACTGGGTGCAAGGCCTTTATGAGATTGAAAGAGAGGAGTGATGGTACCTGCATTGTCAAGGACATTACACTTCAGCACAACCATACCCTGCTATTAAGCCCATCAATGCTAGTTTTCATGCGTTCTCACAAAAAGGTGGATCCAACATTGAAGGGGATGGTAAAAGACCTTCAGTTCAGCAATATAAAACATGTAAACATAATGGGCCTGCTTACAAGGCTGCATGGTGGCCGTGATAAGATTGGCTGCCACAACAGAAAAAAACTAAACATGTAAGTACTCCCCCCCACCCCCCTCCTTTATATATAAAATGAAAACTTACATGAAAAACAGGGGAAAGAAAAAAGCAAAACAAAAAAAGAAAAATAACAAAAAATTTCTTTTTGCAGGAAAGGAGAAAACACGAGGAAGGAGTCCATGAATGAGGTGCAGAATATGTTCAAATTCTTTGAAGACATGAAGAAGGAGAATGAAAATTTCTTCTATGACTACAAGGTTGATGACGAAAACAGACTGGAAAATGTTTTCTGGTCTAATGCTAGCTCAAGGGCAGCATATGCAGATTTTGGAGATTGCATAACTTTCGATACTACTTACAAGTCGAACAAGCACCACTTGCCCCTTGCGCATTTGTCGGCGTAAACAACCACTTGCGATCAACAATCTTTGGTGTTGCGTTGATGGGAAACGAGTCGAGGAGTCCTTCAAATGGGTATTCAGCAGATTCCTTGAATGCATGGGCGGTAAACAACCAATCTGCATACTTACAGGTTTGGAGAAAATCAGAATCTATCCTCCTGTTTGTACCTTTAGTTGTAGTTCATAACAAAAACACACAGAAGTTCAGATGTTTACACCCCTGCAACACGAAAAAATAAAAGATATTTAATTTGCTGAAGTTCACCTTTGTTTTGTTTTTGTGAAGTTTGCTTGCATTATACCTGATGTGTTTTTTCCTAATAATTGTTCAGATCAATGCCCAAAGAATGACAAAAGCAATACCTAAAATTTTCAAACGGACTCTACATAAGTTCTCGTAGATGGCACATAATGAACAAGCATAAGGACCCGTCTGAAGAAGCTTTGTAAACTATTCCCCGACTTGAAGGATAAGCTGATCGCAATTTTGAACCATCCCCTAATGCCATCCGAGTTTGAAGATGCGTGGAAGGCTTTGATTGAAGAGTACAATCTGCATGATATAAATGTCATGATTAACTTATGGGCTGAAAGGAAATTGTGGATATCAGCCTATCGGAAAGAAGTTTTCTGTGCACGCATGACTTCAACACAAAGAGGCGAGAGCATGAACTTTGTGCTGAAAAGGGGTTTTGTCACTGAACGAGACAACCTCCACATTTTTGCTAAGCAAGTTAACAACTGCATACAAGCAAGGCATGAAGCAGAGAATGCAGAGGCAAATGCATCAATGGTGAGTGCTCGATTTCCTTTTTTATATTAATGAAAAAAAATATGCTTCAATAATTTGGAAACACATATGATGAGAACATAAAAAAAAGGAAAAAAAGACTATGCAGATGTTATGGAAGTTCACAACTGTTTGGTCAGGGGTTCTTCTGTACACAAAAAGTGTCATCTCGTTTTCGAAAAAAAAGTATGCACATGTTATGGAAGTTCACATCTGTTTAGTTCTGGGGTTCATATATCTATATAAAAGTTATCTTATGTTTCATGTTCAAAAGCAAATGACTTTTCCACCGACAAAAATCAAAATTGCAGGGCACAAGGAAAACAGTCACCAGGTATGGCTTCGAGGCACAGGTGATGGATAAGTACACACGGGCAGTGTACTCAGTTTTCCGGGAGCGGCAATATCACAGCACAGCTTTCCGCATTAAGACTTCCCAGGATAATCCCAACATTTACCTTGTGCATCACTACAATCAGAGTAAAGAATTCGCTTGGTCAAGACATGAGTTCAGAGTGCTAGCAGATGAAGTTGAAGGCCGCTATGAATGCGAATGTAAACTGTGGGAACATACAGGTAAAAAAAGCCTCTTTCAAGCAATTGCTTTTGGTTGTATTACACTACGGATGCATATAAAAAAGTAATTGTTGACACGAAAAATAAAAAAATTAACCGAGCTAATGTTAACTTTATGCACACACGTGGTTGTTCTCGCCACCATGTCATAGGCTGTCTTTGAGCACCTACGCCCGGATGAGATACCAAGCAAGTATATACTCCAGAGATACACCAAAGATGCAGTGACAAACCCCGATTTCAACCGCAGAGACTACAGGACAACAACGAGATGATGGGACTTCAATTGAATACGGACGAACAATCCTTTACGAGTGAAGCGCTTAAAATTATAAACAAAGGATGCACTTCGGAAGCAAAATTCCAAATAGCATTATCTCGCCTTCAGAGATGCCAATACAAACCTGGACAATGAGGATGCAGAGCCGGAGAATAATGAGGATGCAGAGATGGAGAATAATGAGGATGCAGAGATGGAGAACAATGAGCAGTCATCGAACCAAGAAAACACAACACGAGAAACTGGCGAGCACAACGACATTCCTCAGACTGAGGACAATGATCCATATGCCGATATACAGCCTCCACTACTTGCAATAACAAAAGGAAGCAAGACTACAGATGCTGCAAGGAGGAATGGAAAATGCAAACCCCCGCACCTGCCCGTCCGGAACCGTAACTAGATGAATACGGGAGACCGAAAGGTACAAGAATATGCGGAACATGCAATAAAATTAATGGCTACAATTCCGTAACCTCGCAAGGCAAGGCAGCTGGCTAAAACACTCTTGGAAACACATAAGAAGGTGTATGGGCCTACAAGCATCTTCAAGCAAATATCAAGGTGCGCATAAGAAACTTGCTTGCTCGCCAAGACATTCCGGAGAATGATGAAGAGGAAAAACTGGACACGGATGAGGGTGAATGCTTCGAAGATGAGACGGATGATGAAGAATATGAGCAAGAAGATGAGGATGAAGATATCACCGAGCAAGAAGATACACGAAAACACCGGATGTGGAGAGCAAACCGCAAAACTTAAATAAAACGGGAGGACAAAGGAAATGCAGCGTGTGCAACCTAAGGCTAGGACACTACGCATCAACATGCCCCAACAGGGAAAAGATACTACAACAACAGATTGTTGAACGACAAAAAAGTGATGGTGCGACAATGAAACCAAAAGGGGTGAAAGCTTGTGGTACATGCAATAAGATAAGGGGACACAACTCTAGAACTTGCGCAAGAAGGCAGCTTGAGGAACAGCTATTACACCTGCAGTCAACAGAAAATGATAGCAACACAATGGAAGATAGAAGCAAGGAGAAGAACAAGGAGAAAACACAAACTACACCAGCAGCTATAAGAAGGAGTACAAGGAAAAAAATAGAATAGTTCATACTGAAACAATATGTAGTTGGTTACATTGTGTAGAATAAATATACTGCTGAAGTTCACTATTTGTTCATGCTACTGCTGATCCAAATTGTAAAGTACAGGAATTTTCATAAAAATCATTTATTTTAAACCTCTACACAGGATGTTGTGAGAATAAATATATCGTAATTCAACTGCTAGACAGTTGTTCACGTAAAAATGTTGATTAAAAAAAACAGTAGGAAGTTCACAGCGGATTATCCGCGAAGTTCACTATGTATGACGGTGTGAAAAAAAAGTTCGTATAAAAATTAAAACAGGAACACACATGCAAAGAAAAAAGGGAGTTCAGATATCAACAGCTGCGAAGTTCTCACATACTATTCAGACGTGAAAGGTACTGAATTGTTAAAATAAAATGAACAGACAACATATAGGATTGCAAAAAAAAGTAAATAGGGACATCTTCATTGTATTATAAAATGAATAAAAGGGAAGGGAAACACAAAGTAAAAAAAAACATATGATGCGAAGTTCAGATCTAGCCAACTAAGGAGTTCTCTTAAACATAAAACCTAAAAAAGAAAAATGTAGGGGAAAATAAACGATTACAATCTGATCATAGAAAATAAAAAGAAAAATGTCCCTACAAAACTAAAATCTTCACCAATCTCTGCCACGCTTCTTCTCGGGATGTTTGAATAAGGAGAAGAAGCCCCTCTCAAACAAATCCAGCCTTCGATAAACCTCGTACGTTGCATATGCATCCCGTGCAGCATATTCCAAATGCTTAGGCGGTAGAGGCGGCGGATTAGCCCACATCCTATGCTCCGCCCTTCCAAAACCATCCTTCATCTCAAAATAGATTGGATCTATAATAGCTCCAGCAACATCCTTCAGGCCTTGAAGTTTCTTCTTTTTGTCCGGATCTCTCCATATTTCCTGGATATCCTTCAGATTATGAACATAGAGATTTGAACGTGAGAGAACTTTGCAGTCTTCTGTGGTGCAAAAACCAGCAAAAATGTACCTAAAGCCATGAAGAAACTCAACCAAACTTTCACTCCTCTCATCAGCATGGCATATGTGGTACACAAGAACATCGGTGCCAACACATAGCTGGATCACAACAGCTTTCTTCGGATTGAAATAGGTACCACTGAGTTTGTCATACTCAACATCAAGACCAACAATCTTCCTAGCAGAAGAATCGAGGGAAGCTTCAGCATTGGTGATCCACTCCTCAACACTAGCTGCTGAATTCGTGTACAAAACCTTCATAGTGGTTGTGCCATGGCAGGGGAATGTGTACTCGTGGGAAAAAGGAGCGTTTGCCATGCAAATCGGTGGACAGAAGAAAAGAAAAGAAGAAGCAATTGGTAATTCACGTGCACCGAGCCAGAAAAAGAAAAGACCTGTATTTATAGATTGAGATGTAACAAACACGTCGTGATCCACGAATTCAGGAAACAAACAGTATATATCCAAAACAAATAAATAGAACAGCCGATGGAGATAACAAGAAAACAAAAATTCTGCGGGATAACAAAACAAAAAGGACCTTATCCGGGTCCAGGGTGAGTTAACATGCAGCTAATGCCAGCGATCCAAATTGTAAAAGAACAGGAAATTTCATAAAATATCATTTATTTTAAACCTCTACACAGGATGTTGTGATAATAAATATATCGTAATTCAACTGCTAGGCAGTTGTTCACGTAAAAATGTTGATTAAAAAAAACAGTAGGAAGTTCACAGCCGATTATCCGCGAAGTTAACTATGTATGACGGTGTGAAAAAAAGTTCGTATAAAAATTAAACAGGAACACACATGCAAGAAAAAGGGAGTTCAGATATCAACAGCTGCGAAGTTCTCACATACTATTCATACGTGAAAGGTACTGAATTGTTAAAAAAATGAACAGACAACATATAGGATTGCAAAAAAAGTAAATAGGGACATCTTCATTGTATTATAAAATGAATAAAAGGGAAGGGAAACACAAAGTAAAAAAGAAATTTATGACTGCGAAGTTCAGATCTAACCAACTAAGGAGTTCTCTTAAACATAAAACCTAAAGAAAAAATGTAGGTAAAGTAAACGATTACAATCTGATCATAGAAAATATAAAAAGAAAAATGTCCCTACAAAACTAAAATCTTCACCAATCCCTGCCACGCTTCTTCTCGGGATGTTTGAATAAGGAGAAGAAGCCCCTCTCAAACACATCCAGCCTCCGAAAAACCTCATACGTGGCATATGCATCCCGTGCAGCATATTCCAAATGCTTAGGCGGTAGAGGCGGCGGATCAGCCCACATCCTATGCTCTGCCCTTCCAAAACCATCCTTCATCTCAAAATAGATTGGATCTATAATAGCTCCAACAACATCCTTCAGACCTTGAGTTCTCTTCCTGTTGTCCGGATCTCTCCATATTGCCTGGATATCCTTCACATTATGAACATAATACTTTGAACGTGACAGAATGGTGCGGTCTTCTGCGACGCAAAACCCAGCAAAAGTGTAACTATAGCCATAAAAGAAATCATACAACTTTTCACTCCTCTCATCGACGATGGCATATGTGGTACACAAGAACATCAGTGCCAACACATAGCTGGATCACAGCAGCTTTCTTCAGACTGAAATAGGTTCCACTGAGTTTATCATACTCAACATAGAGACCAACAATCTTCCTAGCAGAAGAATGTAGGGAAGCTTCAGCATTGGTGATCCACTCCTCAACACTAGCTGCTGCATTTGTGTACAAAACCTTCATAGTGGTTGTGCCATGGCAGGGGAATGTGTACTCGTGGGAAAAAGGAGGGTTTGCCATGCAATCGGTGAAACAGAGAAAACACACAGAAAAAGAAAAAAGAAAGGAAGAAGAATCGGTGATTGATATGCACCGAAACATAGAGGAAAAAGGACATGTATTTATAGTTCCAGAAAATGTAACAACAGACGTCGTGATCCACAAATTCAGGGAACAAACCAATACATATCCAATCATAACAAAACAGAAAACAGCCGAGAGATAACCACAAAAAAACAAAAAAATCCTGCGGGATAACAAACAAAAAAGGATCTTATCCGGGGCCAGTTGTGAGTTCACGTGCAAGCACAAAACAAAAGCATAAAAAGACTACAAAGAAGTTCACGTGATAACAGTGCAGACGTTCGCACAGAGTAAAAACACTGAAAAAATAAAAAGCTGTTCCACACCAACCAACCACCCCCCACCCACCAAACCACGCCCAACCCACCAAAAACCACCACTCGGCGCAACACAAACTCAACCACTGCCTGGTGTTCCGCCGGAAGAAACATCCCACGGAGAAGGAGTCGAAGGAAGAGCAAAGGGAGAACAAAGAACAGAGAAAAGAAGAAGAAGAGAAGTCTAGCAAGATCTACAAAAAAGTAATCCAGCATAAGAAAAGCGAAGGGATTACCTAACAAAAGAAGGTGCGTCTAACCCATCCCCATCCCATCTACTCATTGAATCGCCGTGGATCTTCCTCTCTTTCATCCTTCATGGCCGTGGTTTTGAATCTAGACTAGTATAAAAAACAAGATCTAACAACTTAACAAAATAAATACCTTACAGATTACTTAAAAAATGGTTTGCATACGATAGATCTATCAAAAAAATCAAATAAAAACATGTTAGGCGAGAGGTGGGGGTGGGGGGGGGAATAGACACTAATGAACAAGAAGAGGAGTTCAGATAAGAACTCCCGAGAAGCTCACTTGTGAAAAGAAATGGAAAACAATATACAAAAAATAAATAAGTTGGAGGGTTTTAAAATCTACAAACATGTATCCAGCCGGCATTAGTATACTGTGATTGGGAAACTTAAAAAATATATAGTAAAAGAAGTTGGAGTTTAAAATGTAGACAACAGAATAACATAAAAACATGCAAACTAGAAGTGGAAGTTCAGTTCAAAAAAGTGCAGAGGTCCTGTTAGTACAAAAAATGTTTTATGCTGGAATCTTGTGACAGGAATGGCTGCTGGTCCATCGTACGTCATCCTCGACGACAATAAAGCGATGAAGAGACCTGTAAAAGAGGTAAAAAAAGATAGAAATGCTTTCAAAAATACTTTATGGAACTAAAAATGTGCTTATTTTTTATGCAGGTCCAACTATTCATGGATTTGAAATCTTTGACAAGCACTGTCACTTCGGAAATGAAGTTGAAATGACCAAGGAAAATCTGGATCATCTCAAAAAGCAAGTACTTGACTACAAGCCAACAATCCCATATTATGTATGCAAGATGGGGAAGACAACGAACAACATCACGAGAGGCAAAATGGTAATACCAAAACGCCAACTTACAAAACTTATTTTCGTACACTACCTGTATTACATATGATGTTTTGGCTGAACCAACATGTATTACTAACTTTATTACAGTCTTCCGATATTTAAATGTTTACTGAAGTCCAGATAAAAGAAACTGTGAAGTTCACTTACAGAATACACTGAACATGGCTATGATATTCACTTTCATGTGTTTTCATGCAGACTTTCGATAAGGAATACACTGAAGAACACCTAAAGAATTATCTAACGGAGCCAACAACAATTCCAATAACCTCCAACACAAATGCCTGGGTTGGTACACGGGTAAGGATAAACAAGGTTGCAACTAGAAATGCAGTGATGACAACAAATTGGCCAGATGTAGTCATGGGTGCAGAAATAAAAGATGGAGATATCTGCATGTTCTGCTTCTACGACGGAACAAGAGAACTCGGCTGCTTCGTGACACGTCTTAGCAACTGAGTCTGAAAAACTTACTATGAAAATAAAATTATGTACCAGTTTACTTTATTGAACCTTATGTTTTGTATCGACACCGAGAACAATTATGGTTGTTTCAGTATTGTTGATGTAATAAGAATGCTTACTTATGAAGAAGTTCACATAGAGTGAGTACGAAGTTCGCTTATGAATGAAAAAACATTAGCAAGTTTATATTCACGAAAGTTCATACATGAAAAATCATTTCTGACTATACAGGAATAAAAAATAGTACAGTTTGCATTGAGAAAAACGAATGGATATGGGAATACTTTTACACACAAAACTGACAAAAAAAAAGTTCACACTGTGATGACAGAGAAGTTCACTAGTAACAAAAATACAGCACAAATTTTGTACATTTCGCTGTTTTGAAAAAGAAACAACATATCCTCACTAAATAATTATGTATCCTGAATTCAATCACATAATGAGAAGTTCAGTTCACTAGCACAATAATATAGAAATGTTGAATTTCCTATCAACTACTAATTGCGAAAAAATTGAATCAGATCATCATCATGCAGATCCCAATGATTGCTTGGGTTGTCTGCGAACCTAGACCAATAAGCAGCATCAGATCTTTCAACATACTAGGCCACTTCTCCACCAGAATTTCATTCTTGGGATGAAATAGGAGCTGATACATGTACTCAGCTTTCCAATCCTCAACGCGCCGCTGGTAGACAATCAGGAATACAAAAAAAAACATAAGAAAAACAGTAAAAAAAAGACAAAGAGCTATACAGCGGGAAAAACACATCACTACACTTACATCCTGGTTTTTTATATTATCAGCAATCTTATCACCACCGTATGTAGCACAAATTCTTAGAGCATAGAAACCACACTCATTAACCCCTTGTGCCGGAGTCTTTGGATATGAACACCTATCAGCAACAACATCCCACTGTATATTACCATTATGTTTGTTAAATTCTGCAACACCATACACCTGTTTTATCAAGGCCACCATCCTATTAATCTGCAAAAAAAAGTGAATGCTTTCAGCAGTTTAAAAACAAAAAAGGAATAAAAAACTGGGAAGTTCACATAGTAATGACATATCAGTTCACACACTACTATGGATAGTTTCAGCAGTTTAAAAAACATATAAAAAACTAGGAACTTCACATTGTACTAACATATCAAATTAACACACACGGTCAGATGGTTTCAGCAGTTTAAAAAAAAATATAAAAAATAGCTAGGAAGTTCATATTGTAAAAACATATCAGTACAGACAAAAAAGTTTGAATGGTTGCAGTAGTACACATAAAAGAAAAAAGCTGGGAAGTTCACATTATATTAACAAATGAGTTCACATAAAAAAAGTAAAAATGATAGCAGTGAAAAAGTAAATAAAGAAATGATGAAAAGAAAATCACATACGATCTCAACACGATCCTCGTGATGCCGACTCCTTAAAGTATGTGCCAGACCAGTATACCTCCTAGTGTCAAGGATGTCCAACGTACCAGTGTACTTGTTCATAACATAAACAGAGTGATGATCATGCATGAAATGAGGGATGATGATCTGTTCAGCAACAACCGAAATTAACAAAAAGGAAGTACGCACGTGAAAAACAAAAAAAAAATAGCAATTTCACTAAAGCAAATATATAAAAGAGGTTCAGATTAAAAAGCATACCAACTTTGCTTTCAGCAAATTTTCATTAGGCCGAACATAACGCTTGAACATTTTAGCAGCAGACTCCACATCAAAAGGTTGTCTCGGTAATGGATTACCATTGCTGTCCCTTAACTTGAATGGCGCAAAATCAAGCAAGTACTGCACAAACACACAAAGGAAAAACACAACCAAAAAAAGAAAACTATACAAAGTAAGTATATGCATACAAAGGTATATCTGAAAAATAAATTTTCAATGTTTGAAAAAACCTACAGGGATAGTATGAGGTGACATCAAAACACGGGAGCCAGATTCAAAAATATATTTCATCCCTGTATCATCCTTCCAGTAATTGATGATACGATCCATCATGTCGGATTCCAACATTTCACAGCGGCCAAACAGTTTATACAAGTACTTGGCATCAATTAAAACAGGATCATCAAAAGCATTGCAGAACTTCACAAGGGGGACACTGCACACACATTAAAAAAGAAAAAAATATATATATATAAGACTAGGGAAGTTCACTTAGCATATAAAAAATGAAACTCTCCTAAACACAAAAAAAAAGACCTAGGGACACTACAAGAAAAGTTGCCATGGCCGACGAAGTTGAAGTCGCGCCGTGGTTGCTAGTGTACCATGGCCGACGATTTTTGGTCCCTCCGTGGTGCATGTCAAATTTTTTTTTCTCGTTTTTGAGGCCACCTAGCCCGACGAAAGCGGCCAAAACGTCGCGTATGGTGGCCGGGACGTGGTGCATCTCGAAATCTCGGGTTCGCCGGCCGAGTCAACGCAAATCTGCACCGCCGAGGGATGTAGGGCCCGGATGGCAGCCTCTACGGCATTGTTTTTT
>NC_061514.1:223017544-223037308 GCF_022539505.1 Lolium rigidum
GCAACCGCGACTAAAGGGGGGGGGGGGCTTTAGTCGCGCTTAATTGATCGCGGTTGCGTAACTGCGACTAATGGCAGTTGCCAACCGCGACCAAAGGCCGTTTTCTACCAGTGGAATATCCTACATGTTGTATCTGCACTTCTGCAGTTGCCTACAAGTCATATAGTGCATCGTTTTAATATGTCAGATCTTTCCAAACATCCCTTGGCAGTCATCTTGCTTGCCGTAGCCTGATGCTTAATTTGCATCTCCTTTTAATGTATGCAGGATTGTCGAACAGATTGTGCATATCAATGGATCATGTCTTTCAGAAATTGTTATCAATTTGGGAGTGCATATGTAAGGAAGAGTTGCATCCCTTACTGGACACATGACTACGGTTCATCCGACTACACATTCTCTCAGGTCGTACAGCTGCAAATGAAAGGTCTGTATTGCTCTCTAAATTCAACTAGCAATGGATGGCACGGCGGCACGCCGTGCTGACCATGTAATATGATGGTAGTGATATTTTTAAGAATATATTTAAATTGATGGAAGTAATTAATATTTTCTTGTTTGAAAAATAGGTTTTAAGATGGTTCGCAATAAAGTTGTATATAACATACATTGAAATTAGGTGTATACAATTTTAATCTTGAAGATCAAGTAAATAAGTGGGCATCTAATAATAACTGGTCTCCTTCTTCTATTTATACCGGTGGGAGACATGTTTTTGTGTTGAGATTGAACGGTATGTAAAATTTTACCCACATTAACTAAGGCATACAAATAACTCGTAATTAATTTGGACATGGGATACACTTATAGCACGAGGGCATACAGAAAAACTGTGAACAGGCACACTACAACAGCAGGTTTGCTAGTTTTGGCAAATCGCAGTAAACAAATTGTAACTCCACGCACGAACCCTATTTTAGCCACCGTTACAGTACTTGTTCCAATGAATATGACAGTAACAGTACTTGATTGAGTATAGATTGGTTCCGTTTACTTTGGTAAGGATGCTCACCGCTTGAAGTCTCCATACTAGAACGTGCACTCCCCAATGCAAGTTCAAGTGTTAGTACAATCGGCTTGCGTGTTTTTCATAATATTTATTCATCCGTTGGTATGTCTGTTGTCTATTTTATTTATTTTCTTTTGCTTTGTCCTGTTTTCTAGAGATTGCTCTTTTATATTGGGAAACATTCATGCTATCATTGGAAGTTGGAGAATACTTTGTTCAACACTTGCATATACTCTCATGTACGTTAACTTAAATTTGCAGTGAAATAACTTGCAAAATCTAAAAAATCTAATATTGGTATACCAAATTTGTGAGGCCAGGCTCTGTTTTCTTGGTTCTGATCATATACAGAGGTATTCCATTCTAGGGATACCGAAAGGATTACTTCCTTTCGAATGTTACTGCAAGTAAATGAGATGCATCATTGAAAGTTCTGGTATATACTTAACCTGGATGAATTTACATACTCTTAATGTTATTTGGAGATTCTTCGAATGTTGAAAGCAACTTCATGCTTCATATATCTGACTATCTGTTCAGGTCTGCAACTTAATCCAGTTTCTTCCTTATAAGAAATGGATGATGTTACGTATTTATTTTTGTGTAGATTATGTATCAGATGGTTAATATATAACTAGCATTTGAGAAGGGGTAATTGTAGCCGTTCTGGGCGAACCAACCTTAGGTCGATTTAGTTGTTCATTTTCAGTATTGTAGGGATAGTTGTTGGTTAGGGAAATTTGAACAAAATATACTATAGTGAAACTAATATTTTCCTTTTTATTCTTGGCATTGTGATTAATTTACACTTTACAGGCATGGATGGAACGAGTATGGAGAAGTATATGCCATGAAAGAAGTTTCGCATTGTTTGTTGATTATATTATTGCCTATATTTTGTCAGAATATAGTAGCTTTGTCTACACTTATTTCAACATTTCCCATATCAAGGTCTTTGGTGAATGATCCAAGGTTCAAATGATGATCCTCATAGTTGCATACATTGGAAATAGGGCCAACTAAATTATTCTCTGAATTTTTATTTGTAGCTATGGATGTTTAACATGACTTGGATCACTATGACAAATGCAAATATATGCTCTTATTTTATATCCTTTCCTATTTGGGGCTATTGCATTATTTGTTTTAATTGGTAACAAGACCACGGATTTTGTGCTACCTTTTTAAAGCATAGTGTAGTGTAAATTCTAATGCTTATAGCTGAATGGCTTTTTAACTTGGTTCCTTACGCATTTATGTGATATGGCCATTTCGCATAGTTTTGATCTTGCTACTTTTAATATGTTCTTCGGCATGCCCAATATTATGAATGACTTCAAAGTCTATCAGTCTACTAATAATTTATTTCTTCACTTGTCTTTTTCAGGAAATAGTGTGCATGCTCATTTCTCGCCATCTGTTTTCTAGAGATTATTAAGGATCTAGATTTACAAGAACTTAACTAAACTGCAGGTATAGAGAGAGGCGTGCATAAATACTGTGCCAAAGCTAGACCTAGGCCCTGTCGTCACTACCCATTTGCATCAGGGATGGATCAGCAGAGAGCGCCACCTTGACAATGCACGACAGCATGCCCTATCGTTGACACTTTCAGGTGGACACAAAGCACAAGCAACTCACAAGTCTGAACTACAGTGTGCCGAATTTAGTTTGAGTTTTTGAAAGAGTGATATCTCTTAGTCTTAACTATGAAATTTAATTTTCTCATTGTTGAACAGAATATACCTCGGATATAAGGATGATAGAGTATGCATATATATATGTTGTGCAAGCATGTTTTCGATTCATTCTCTGTTGGTCTTGGGTTCTTGAGCACGGTGCATGCATGCTTTCGATTCATTGCTGGTCGCTCTGGATTACTACACAAACTTCAAACATAGTTACCCAGCTTAGCAAGCACCACAACAATAGTTAATTACTACAAGAAAAATTGCCATAGCCGACGAAGTTGAAGTCACGTCGTGGTTACTGCTGCACCATGGCCGACGATTTCTGGTCTCTCCGTGGTGCATGTCAAAACTTTTTTTTTCTCGTTTTTGAGGCCACCTAGTCCGACGAAAACGTCCAAAACGTCGCGTATGGTGGCCCGGGACGTGGTGCATCACGAATTCTCGGGTTTGCCGGCCGAGTCAACGGAAATCCGCACCGCCCAGGGATGTAGGGCCCAGATGGCAGCCTCTCTAGCATTGTTTTTTTTTTCTCGATCGCGCCATCTCGTTCAACGCTCTCTGATCGAGCCGTTTACGATGCAGGATCATGAGTCCCGCATGTCATCCTCTATGAACGAAATTCTTTCTTTTCTTGGATTTTTTTGACTCCCTGATTTCTGGCTAGTTTCTTTTTGTTTTGATCCCGTGCCGCCTTGAAAACGTTGAGACTGCTGCTGCAAAATGGGACCCACATGTCATCCTCTATGTGCAATCAAGTTTCTTTTCTTGGAGTTATTTTTGGCACCTCATATTTGGTCACTTGCCTTTTTCTTTCGATCCCGTGCCGCTTCTCAAACGGTGATACCGCTGCTGCTAAATGGGACCCGCATGTCATCCTCTATGTACTATAAAACTTTCTTTTCTTGGATTTTTTTGGCACCTGATATTTGGTAACTTGCCTTTTTCTTTCGATCCCATGCCGTCTCTCAAACGGTGATACCGCTACTGCTAAATGGGACCCGCATGTCATCCTCTATGTACAATCAACTTTCTTTTCTTGGAGTTATTTTTGGCACCTGATATTTGGTCACTTGCTTTTTTATTTCAATACCCTGCCGCCTCTCAAACGGTGATACCACTGCTGCTAAATGGGACCCGCATGTCATCCTCTATGTACAATCAAGTTTCTTTTCTTGAATTATTTTTGGCTCCTGATATTTGGTCACTTGCCTTTTTCCTTCGATCTCCTGCCGCCTTTGAAATATTGAGGAACCCGTCGGCTCATGGGAACCGCATGTCATCCTCTATGTACAATCAACTTTCTTTTCTTGGAGTTTTTTTTCACCCTCTGATTTTTGGCTATTTCCTTTTTATTTTGATCCCCTGCCGCCTTGGAAACGTTGAGTAAGCTGCTGACTCATGGGACCCGCATGTCATCCTCTATGTACAATCAACTTTCTTTTCTTGGAGTTTTTTTTGACCCCCTGTTGACTGCCAAAACCCACCGGCGGGCAGCGGCCTTGTCAACACCGTAGAGCCGGGAAGAGCCTAGAGCTGCGGCTGGCTGAGACCCCTCCGAGCGACGGCCCGCAATGCTCTTCTGGTCACACGCGGCGTTGCGAAGTGCAGGGCGTGCCACCCGACCTATACCCGGTCGGGAAGGTGATGAGGATGCCTCGCTTAGTTTCCTGCAGGGCATACATGTAAACGTTAAATACGAGCCTCGATCGGCTCTCGAGGTTATCTCCGTGAATCGGCTCAAAGAGCCGATCCACCCATGATCCGTGCGGGGTGCACGAATACTTGGTGGTCCCGCTTGATCAAGATGAAGCTAATGAGATCTACGACGATTTAGGGTTTTCACCGCATAATCGGATCATCCTACTCCAGGTTGGGCCTTGCGGCCACGCACGGTGCTCGTAAGCCGATCCTAAACAAGGCCAAAAAACCAACATGAAGTTGATCCTAGGAACATCCCGTTTAGGACTTGCGAACGCCACCCTACGTGCCACCTGGATCCTCCCCCTTTGTAAGGCCTAACTATTGCGAGATATTAAACTAATCCTTGTAGAACAAGGAGCAATCGTAACGGATCAGATCTACTAAACAATGATCAAGCGGGTGCCGCCCCACACCCGAGATAGGCGTGAGGACGGCTAGATATGCAAGGGTTGCACTACGTAAGCATGCTTAAACGAAGAACAATGCTAACCCTAACACATCTAATGATAACTACGTTGCTCGCCATCAAAAACGCTTCAGTACGAGCAACGCATGAACAACGTGGGGCTTGTGCTGCCTAGATCGCAAGATGCGATCTAGGCAGCATGTCGCTACTCCGATAGAAACCCTCGAGATGAAGGAGTTGGCGATGCGCCGAGATTGGTTTGTTTTTGGGGTTGAACGTGAGTTGTTGTTTATTCCATAAACCCTAGGTACATATTTATAGTCCAGGGGACTTTCTAATGAGGGCGTGCACTAAACCGTGCACGAGTAAGATTCTATCTCTTATCTAAAATAATAAACTACTAAATAAAGATACACGGGCAATTCAGCCCAAAACCCTTCGTGCCGAGCCGCTTTAGAAATCTTCCACATGTAATCTTCCAAGCCCGGCCCACCTCCGGATTTGTCTAAAATCTGGTGATAACACATGCCCCCCCGGTTTTGGAAATAACATTTCCAAAATCATTATGCTTTCCCTTCGAAGGGTCATGTCGTGGCGAGGAGCGAGCCGTTACGACATCCGTCATCATTATGCCCTGTCTTCTCGGCTTCTCTAAAAATTTCGACAGCTTTAGCATCGATCCCTTGGAAGCTGTAATGGCATTAAACCTTCACCAGATTTCTCATTATTTAACCGTGCCGATCGGTTAGCTCTCTTTATCCTCTATTCCATCCCAGCTATCGGCACCAAAAAACCCTCTCCTCCCGTAGCGATGTCTTCCTCTTCCTCTTCCTTCTCAAAACTCTTCCCCCAATCTTCGCCGAAGAAGAAGAACGAGGACAGCCTCCACCCCACGAGTGAATCCCTTCTCCTCCGACAAGGAGGAGAAAGAAGGAGAAGCAGCGAAGGCCAAGGCCTCCCCTCCGCCAAGCTCCCGCCGAAGAAGCGCCCCCGCATGTGGGCGGACAGCGAGGACGAAGACGATGACGAAGAGGAAGAGGAGGAGGATGACTCCTCCTCCTCCATCGGGTATCCGCCGACCAAGCGCTTCCGCTCCCGGGCGGACAGCGAGGATGATGATGATGACGAGGAGGAAGAGGCTCCGGCCAAGGGCCGGGGCAGCGGCGACGAGGAGCTCCTCGGGAGCGGCGCCGACGACGTCGACGGCGGCGATGACGAGGACAGCGACGACTAGTAGTATAGGACTAGTAGTAGCGAGTGCACTAGGCACCGGATCCCTCTTTTGAGAGCCATCGGCTCTTTCTTGTAAAGCCGCTCCTTGGAATTAATGAAATTGTTCTTTCCATTCATCCTTTAATCGCTCCAATTTCATTCCCTCCGTTTGTCATGCTAAGACCGATAGCAACGCGTCGGACTTCTTTCCTTTCCTTGCAGCAACAGCACAGTCCAAGCCCTGTACTAGACGACGGCTTTTCCTTCCCAGTTCCTCTCTGAGACGACCATGATGCAGCCGCGGCCGAGGTGACCCTAATCGGCTCTCAAAAAACAGGGCATCTTCCGGGCTTGTTGCCCCCCGAGTCTCGGCCAAGGCAAAGCGGAGCTGTATGGACCTAGGCTCGATCATGTCCGAGGGAGCTCCTTATGCCGAGCTAGCCGATTTAAACATACATCGGCTTCCCAAAGCGAAGAGCCCTCAAGGTGAGCTGCCCCCCGAGTTTCTTCAGTTCTTGCCGGCCAGATAGGCTCCTTTCCTTTGATGGACCTGATGCAATCCATCCTTGACCTGATCCGCACGCCCATGCTGCTCCTGACATTGTCCTTGAAGAAATCTCCCTTGAGTCGATGGCCATGCATCGGCTTTCATGTCCTTAAGTCGATGCCTGCTTGCATCGGGCCGTGTTCGAAAATTTTCGAATTTTCATTTTTATTACGGCCGACACTGTGCATCGGCCCCCATATTCCAATACCCATCAACAAAAGATGAGATGCTTCTGTTGCATATCCTCATATTTTCATATACCGGGTGCCCCCGAGCCGATTCGTCAAGAAAATTGATGGTATCGGCTGCGTTGGATAACATGTTGAACCCGAGCGAGAAAGGTAGGTGAGGATAATTTTGGCCGATTGCTGGAATCGGCCTCCACGTTGCTTGCTCGTTGAAGGTTTTGTAAGTTCCCTTCATAAATTTTTGGGGGCTGATCACAAGGATCAGCCTCTCCTGGTTTGCTCATTGGTTTGATCTTGCTACTTGGTCAGGCTGGATGAAACCAACCCAACCTCTGACTTGATGCGCTTGCTATCGTCCACCTTGAGTGCTCCGTAGAGTCGTGGAGCGCTACGCTCTGTCGGCAAGACGAGTACCATGTTTGTGCCAGCCGATGTCTCATCATCGGCTTTCCTCTGTTTAGGGCGCCACTCCATTTTCCGTGGACGACCCTCTTCATCCGGGGTCCGCTGAACTTTTGCAGCCGGATCAGGCCGTGCCTTCCTTAGCGTATGCAGGTACAACCTTTCGGCTTCCTCCGGGCCGCGCAATCGCTGAACCACTGCGCTTCCGGGAACGGCTGAGTCCGTCGGGGCACCACCTTGGCCGGTGGTACCTATCTTCTTCCACTTCTCCCTCGTCTTCGAATCTTCAAGATCTGCCCAACGAGGTGACTCGGCGCGTTTGCTTTGTGGCGGGAGAGGCCCTAGGCGCTCGAACACGGACACGTTGGCTGCCTCCTTCTTTTTCCGGTTGCATTCGGGCAATTGCCGATTGTGGGTAATCGGCTCATTCCTGAATCCCAGCGAGTGTCCGAAGAAGGGGCAGTCCCAATGCCCGGCGTTGTCGTCTTGCTCCCTTGATGCTTCCGTGGCATAGCGCTCGTGCTCCTCCTCATCGCGATTCTGCCGACGATGTCTTCTGGCTTCTCTAGCCAAACGATCTTCTCTATCATCGTAATTGGACCGTCGGCGTTGGTCATACTGACTAACATATTTGTTGAGGAGGTGATCAGAGAGGGGTCGCTGATATCTTATATTCTTCACCTCTCCTTCTGTGACATAGCGCTTGCCATCATGACGGAGCCGATCGCGTGGAGCGGCCTCCTCCGTGTCCTTGCTATGAGAGCAGCTGCCCTCATCTCCATCTTTGCCAGAGTGGTTTCCAGGTCCTACCATGTTGATGCTGAACGAGGGACTCGGGCTGGCAACCTTCGGGGTAGGTGATTTCCACCATGTTAACGGCGGGGAAGGGTTGGGTGTCGACCTTCATGGCGTGCTGGTTGAAAATTAGCCGCCCCTTCTCTATCGCCGCTTGGATGTGCCGACGCCACACCCGGCGGTCGTTGGTGGCATGGGAAAGCGAGTTGTGGAACTTGCGGTACGGCTTTCCGTTTAGCTCCTTCGCCGTGGGGAACTTGAGACCTTCAGGAATCGTCAACTGTTTCTCCTTGAGCAGGAGGTCGAAGATTTGTTCAGTCTTGGTCACGTCAAAATCAAATCCCCTGGGCGGCCCTGGTGGCTTCACCCATTTGCAGGCCACAGGGGTCCCCCCCTGTGTCCACTCAGCCACTGCTATCTCTTGGCCTCCCGCAGGCACTTCATCTTCCTCTGTATCGACCATAACTACTGCACGCTTGAACTTGTCTTGGTACAGGTCGGGGTGGCGCTGTTCATATGCGGATAGTTTCTGAACCATGTGCGCCAGCGAGGGATAATCTGCTTGGGAGGCCATGTCCTTGAGCTGTGTCGCAAGGCCTGCTACTGCCAACTCGACTGCTTCCTTTTCAGTTATACGAACCGAATAACATCGGTTCCTAAGATTCTGAAGCGCTGGATGTATTCGTCACCGTTTCCCCGCGCTTCGACGTAGTTGTGCTAGATCGGCAATGCCGGACTCGGAAGCTTCGAATGGTATTGCATATGGAACTGTTCTTCCAATTGCTTCCAAGTTTGGATGGAGTTTGCTGGCAAGGAGGTGTACCATCCAAAAGCCGATCCCGTGAGGGACTCGTGAAAAAGCCTCACGCGTAGCTGATCCGACACCGAAGCCGGTCCTAGTTGGAGCCAAATATCGGCTGATGTGCTCGATGGAGCTGGAGCCATCCGATCCACTGAATTTGGAGAAGTCGGGGAGCCGATATTTAGGTGGCAGCGGGATCATCTCGTAATCGTCGGGTACGGCTTGGAATAGCCGATCGCCCTTCTTTCGGCATCATGCCGGATTGGTCTCTCGGTATGGTGCGATCCGATCCGCTGTGCTGGCCGTAGGAGTTGCACTACGAAGGTTCGCCGGGGTGGCGTACTTGGCCTGCCATGTTTGCTTTTCCAGCTACGAGCCATCTGCAGGAGGCCGGGCTCGGGAGTTTCGTCGGTGTGGCGTATTTAGTTAGCCACGTCTGCTCGGTCGCCGACTTTCCTCCTGTCTTCGCCGGAGTCCCCGATGTTGTGGCCTGGTTTGTGAGTGCCCAGTCGCCACAATCCGGCACATACATGCACGCGTATCCATGAGGGATCTCCTTAGGCGCCTCCATTAAGAGCCTGGTAGTCACTAGGGTCGCCACCAATCCTGTAGACGAGGAATGCCGGTGTAGTCGGCACTTCAGCTCGGTGCTGCCAACGCAAATGGCAGCGGTGGACGGGGCCTGGAATGGCAACTCTCCTTGATGCGTCCCGAGAGCTGGTCCCGACGGCGAGTGCGGTGGCTCATGATCTCCTGGATCACGCGCGGAGCGACACGCTCCAACACGTTGACCAAGTTCTCGAAGTGGCGGTGTAGCGAGTGAGCCACCGAGGTAGTTGATCTCTGCCGCGGACCCACGGTGCGTTCCTCCGACGGGGTTGAGAAGTCTATCCCATCGAGCGCACCTTGCGGTGAGAACCCCTTCCATCCGATGCCACCGGAACGGGTTCTGCGAAAAGAGCCGATGAGGTCGGCTTCGAGGGTAGCCTTGATCTCGTTGTATTGCTTCTTGAGGTCGTCGGGCGGATCCTCGTAGGTGAGCGGCGTGCCGTCCGCCATCTCGGATGTAGATGGCGATGTGGTTGATGTAGACGATTGTCCCCGCGGCGTGCCGAGAATGTGTTGGCTGCCAAAACCCACCGGCGGGCGGCGGCCTTGTCAACACCGTAGAGCCGGGAAGAGCCTAGAGCTGCGGCGGGCTGAGACCCCTCCGAGCGACGGCCCGCAATGCTCTTCTGGTCACACGCGGCGTTGCGAAGTGCAAGGGCGTGCCACCTGACCTATACCTGGTCAGGAAGGTGATGAGGATGCCTCGCTTAGTTTCTGCGGGGCATACATGTAAACGTTAAATACGAGCCTCGATCGGCTCTCGGGTTATCTCGTGAATCGGCTCAAAGAGCCGATCCACCCATGATCCGTGCGGGGTGCACGAATACTTGGTGGTCCTGCTTGATCAAGATGAAGCTAATGAGATCTACGACGATTTAGGGTTTTCACCGCATAATCGGATCATCCTACTCCGAGGTTGGGCCTTGCGGCCACGCACGGTGCTCGTAAGCCGATCCTAAACAAGGCCAAAAAACCAACATGAAGTTGATCCTAGGAACATCCCGTTTAGGACTTGCGAACGCCACCCTACGTGCCACTGGATCCTCCCCCTTTGTAAGGCCTAACTATTGCGAGATATTAAACTAATCCTTGTAGAACAAGGAGCAATCGTAACGGATCAGATCTACTAAACAATGATCAAGCGGGGTGCCGCCCCCACACCGAGATAGGCGTGAGGACGGCTAGATATGCAAGGGTTGCACTACGTAAGCATGCTTAAACGAAGAACAATGCTAACCCTAACACATCTAATGATAACTACGTTGCTCGCCATCAAAAACGCTTCGAGTACGAGCAACGCATGAACAACGTGGGGCTTGTGCTGCCTAGATCGCAAGATGCGATCTAGGCGACATGTCGCTTACCGATAGAAACCCTCGAGATGAAGGAGTTGGCGATGCGCCGAGATTGGTTTGTTTTTGGGGTTGAACGTGAGTTGTTGTTTATTCCATAAACCCTAGGTACATATTTATAGTCCGGGGGACTTTCTAATGAGGGCGTGCACTAAACCAGGTGCACGAGTAAGATTATATCTCTTATCTAAAATAATAAACTACTAAATAAAGATACACGGGCAATTCAGCCCAAAACCCTTCGTGCCAGGCCGCTTTAGAAATCTTCCACATGTAATCTTCCAAGCCCGGCCCACCTCTGGATTTGTCTAAAATCTGGTGATAACACCCCCTAATTTCTGGCTACTTTCTTTTTGTTTTGATCTCAAGCCGCATTTGAAACGTTGGGACCGCTGCTGCAAAATGGGACCCGCATGTCACCCTCTATGTACAATAAAAGTTTATTTTCTTTTATTATTTTTCACCCTCTGATTTTTGGTCACTTGCCTTGTTCTTTCAATCTCATGCCGCCTTTGAAACATTGAGGAACCTGCTGGCTCATGGGTCCCGCATGTCATCCTCTCAGAACGGTAAATGTTTCTTTTCTTGGATTTTATTTACCAAATGATTTTTGGTTTATTTTTCTTTCGATCTCCTGCCACCTTTAAAACGTTGAGGACGCTGTTGGCTCACGGGTCCCACATGTTAGCCTCTATGAACAATAAACGCTGAGGATGCTGCTGCCTCATGGGTCCCGCATGTCATCTTCTCAGAATGATAAATGTTTCTTTTCTTGGATTTTTTACCAACAAATTTTTGGTTTATTTTTTCTTTCCATCCCCTGCCGCCTTTAAAACGTTGACGACGCTGCTGGCTCATGGGTCCCCAATGTCAGCCTCCCCGTACAAGAAACATGTGATATCTTGATTATTTTGCAGACAATAAACAATGTATTCGCTCTGAGCTATTGCAAAGGGATAAATTTAATCTTTATTTTTACATAAACAAACTTATATGTTGAATCTCCTTGTTTTTTGTTTTTGCGAAGCATATGACTTTCCTATTTTGGAATGGGCTGAAATTGTACGAAACAAAAGGCGTCCAACATGATAGTTTGAAGGCCCAGATGGCCAGAAGTAGCCCAATTGAAATATTTCTTTTCTTGGATTTTTTCACCACTGATTTACGGCTACTTCCTTTTTCTTTGGTCCTGTGCCTCCTTGGAAACGTTGAGACCGCTTGCTTCAAAATGGGACCCGCATGTCATCCTCTATGTACAATAAAAGTTTCTTTTCTTGGATTATTTTTGGCTCTCGATATTTGGCACTTGCCTTTTTCTTTCGATCTCATGCCGACTTTGAAACGTTGAGACCGCTGCTGCAAAATGGGACCCGCATGTCATCCTCTATGCATAATAAAGTTTCTTTTCTTGGATTATTTTTGGCTCCTTATATTTAGTCACTTTCCTTTTCCTTTCGGTCTCCTGCCGCCTTTGAAACGTTGAGGAAGCTGCTGGCTCATGGGTCCCGCATGTCATCATCTATGAACAATAAAAGTTTCCTTCATTGGATTTATTTTTTACCCCTAATTTCTGGCTATTTTCCATTTTCTTTTGATCCCCTGCCCCCTTTGAAACGATGAGGACGCTACTGGCAGGTCGGTCCTACATCCTCTATGAACAATAAAACTTTCCTTTCATGGATTTATTTTTGACCCCTTTTGATCCCCTGCCGCTTTGGAATCGTTGAGGATGCTGCTGCCTCATGGGTCCCGCATGTCATCCTCTTAGAACGGTGAATGTTTCTTTTCTTAGATTTTTTTACCAACTGATTTTTTGCCTTTGTCTTTCGATCTCCTTATGTCTTTAACACGTTGAGGACGCTGCTGGATCACGGGTCCCACATATCAGCCTCTATGAACAATAAACCTTTCCTTTGTTTGATTTATTATTGACCCATAATTTCGGCTATTTGCCTTTTTCTTTCGATCTCATGCCGCCTGCGAAACGTTGAGACGCTGCTGGCTCATGGGTCCCACATGTCAGCCTCTATGAACAGTAAAAGTTTTCTTTGTTGGATTTATTTTTGACCCTAATTACTGGCTATTTACCTTTTTTATCCCCTGCCGCCTTTGAAACTAAGAGGACGCTGCTGGCCCATGGGTCCCACATCTCAGCCTCTCTGAACGATAAATGTTTCCATTTTTTTCGATCCCGTGCCGCCTTAGAAACGGTGAGACCGCTACTACAAAACGGGACCCATATGTCATCCTCTATGTACAATAAAAGTTTCTTTGCTTGGATTATTTTTGGCACCTGATATATGGTCACTTGCCTTTTTTCCGATCCCCTGCTGCCTTTGAAACGTTGAGGACGCTGCTGGCTCATGGGTCCCACATGTTAGCCTCTATGAACAATAAACATTTCATTTCTTGGATTTATTTTTGACCGCTGATTTCTGGCAACTTTGCTTTTTCTTTCGATCCCCTGCCGCCTTTGTTAAAGTTGAGGACGCTGCTGCAAAATGTGTCCCACATGGCAGCTTCTTTGTACGATAATTGTTTCCTTTCTTGGATTTTTTTCCACTTCTGGCTGATGGGTCCTGATGTCTACGGGAGCTTCTATTCTTGTAGACAGTGTTGGGCCTCCAAGAGCAGAGGTTTGTAGAACAGCAGCAAGTTTCCCTTAAGTGGATACCCAAGGTTTATCGAACTCAGGGAGGAAGAGGTCAAAGATATCCCTCTCATGCAACCCTGCAACCACGAAGCAAGAAGTCTCTTGTGTCCCCAACACACCTAATAGGTGCACTAGTTCGGCGAAGAGATAGTGAAATACAGGTGGTATGAATAAGTAGTAGCAACGGCACCAGAAAAGTAAACAAGCAGCGATAGCAGTATTTAGGAACAAGGCCTAGGGATTAGACTTTCACTAGTGGACACTCTCAACATTGATCACATAACAGAACAGATAAATGCATACTCTACACTCTTGTTGGATGATGAACACATTGCGTAGGATTACACGAACCCTCAATGCCGGAGTTAACAAGCTCCACAATAATGCTCATATTTTAGTAACCTTTAGTGTAAGATAGATCAAAAGACTAAACCAAGTACTAACATAGCATGCACACTTGTCACCTTCATGCATATGTAGGAGGAATAGATCACATCAATATTATCATAGCAATAGTTAACTTCGCAATCTACAAGAGATCATGATCATAGCATAAACCAAGTACTAACACGGTGCACACATCTGTCACCTTTGCACACGTGCGGGAGGAATAAAACTACTTTAATAACATTGCTAGAGTAGCACATAGATAAATTGTGATACAAACACATTGCAATCATAAAGAGATATAAATAAGCACCTCACTATGCCATTCAACGAGTGAATAAGTATTCTGTGAAATATAGCCTAAGAGACCCACACGGTGCACACCTCTGTCACCTTTACACACGTGGGACAAGGAGTCTCCAGGAGATCACATAAGTAAAACTCACTTGACTAGCATAATGACATCTAGATTACAAGCATCATCATATGAATCTCAATCATGTAAGGCAGCTCATGAGATTATTGTATTGAAGCACATAGGAGAGAGATGAACCACATAGCTACCGGTACAGCCCCGAGCCTCGATGGAGAACTACTCCCTCCTCATGGGAGCAGCAGCGGTGATGAAGATGGCGGTGGAGATGGCAGCGGTGTCGATGGAGAAGCCTTCGGGGCACTTCCCCGCTCCGGCGGGGTGCGGAACAGAGACTCCTGTCCCCCAGATCTTGGCTTCGCGATGGCGGCGGCTCTGGAAGGTTTTCCGTATCGTGGTTTTTCGCATCAGGGGTTTCGCGACGGAGGCTTTAAGTAGGCGGAAGGGCAGCGCAGGAGGGTCGAAGGGGTGGCCACACCATATGGCGGCGCGGCCAGGGCCTGGGCCGCGCCGGCCTATGGTCCAGGGGCCCGGTGCCCCCCTCTGGTCCTTCCGGGTGTTCTGGATGCTTCCGGTGAAAATAGGAACCTGGGTCTTGGTTTCGTCCGATTCCGAGAATATTTCGTTACTAGGATTTCTGAAACCAAAAACAGCAGAAAACAGGAACTGGCACTTCGGCATCTTGTTAATAGGTTAGTTCAAGAAAATGCACGAATATGACATAAAGTGTGCATAAAACATGTAGGTATCATCAATAATATGGCATAGAACATAAGAAATTATCGATACGTCGGAGACGTATCAGCATCCCCAAGCTTAGTTCTACTCGTCCCGAGCAGATAAAACGATAACAAAGATAATTTCTGAAGTGATATGCCATCATAACCTTGATCATACTATTTGTAAACATATGTAGTGGATGCAGCGATCAAAACAATGGTAATGACATGAGTAAACAAGTGAATCATAAAGCAAAGACTTTTCATGAATAGTACTTCAAGACAAGTATTAATAAGTCTTGCATAAGAGTTAACTCATAAAGCAATAAATCAAAGTAAAGGCATTGAAGCAACACAAAGGAAGATTAAGTTTCAGCGGTTGCTTTCAACTTGTAACATGTATATCTCATGGATAATTGTCAACATAGAGTAATATAACAAGTGCAATATGCAAGTATGTAGGAATCAATGCACAGTTCACACAAGTGTTTGCTTCTTGAGGTGGAGAGAGATAGGTGAAGCTGACTCAACATAAAAGTAAAAGAATGGTCCTTCAAAGAGGAAAGCATCGATTGCTATATTTGTGCTAGAGCTTTTATTTTGAAAACATGAAACAATTTTGTCAACGGTAGTAATAAAGCATATGAGTTATGAAAGTTATATCTTACAAGATGCAAGTCTCATGCATAGTATACTAATAGTGCCCGCACCTTGTCCTAATTAGCTTGGACTACCGGATCTTTGCAATGCACATGTTTTAACCAAGTGTCACAATGGGGTACCTCCATGCCGCTCGTACAAAGGTCTAAGGAGAAAGCTCGCATTTTGGATTTCTCGCTTTTGATTATTCTCAACTTAGACATCCATACCGGGACAACATGGACAACAGATAATGGACTCCTCTTTAATGCATAAGCATGTGGCAACAATTATTATTCTCAGATGAGATTGAGGATATATGTCCAAAACTGAAACTTCCACCATGAATCATGGCTTTAGTTAGCGGCCCAATGTTCTTCTCTAACAATATGCATGCTCCAACCATGAAGGTGGTAGATCTCTCTTACTTCGGACAAGACGGACATGCATAGCAACTCACATGATATTCAACAAAGAATAGTTGATGGCGTCCCCAGAAGCATGGTTATCGCACAACAAGCAACTTAATAAGAGATAAAGTGCATAAGTACATATTCAATACCACAATAGTTTTTAAGATATTTGTCGCATGAGCTATATATTGCAAAGGTGAATGATGGAATTTAAAGGTAGCACTCAAGCAATTTACTTTGGAATGGCGGATAAATACCATGTAGTAGGTAGGTATGGTGGACACAAATGGCATAGTGGTTGGCTCAAGGATTTTGGATGCATGAGAAGTATTCCCTCTCGATACAAGGTTTAGGCTAGCAAGATTATTTGAAACAAACACAAGGATGAACGGTACAGAAAAACTCACATAAAAGACATATTGTAAACATTATAAGACTCCATACCGTCTTCCTTGTTGTTCAAAACTCAATACTAGATGTTATCTAGACTCTAGAGAAACTAAATATGCAAACCAAATTAGCAAGATCTAAGTGTTTCTTCATTAATGGGTGCAAAGTATATGATGCAAGAACTTAAACATGAGCACAACAATTGCCAAGTATCAAACTATCCAAGACATTTTAGAGTTACTACATGTAGTATTTTCCAATTCCAGCCATATAACAATTTAACGAAGAAGAAACTTCGCCATGAATACTATGAGTAGAGCCTAAGGACATATTTGTCCATATGCTACAGCGGAGCGTGTCTATCTCCCATAAAGTGAATGCTAGGATCCATTTTATTCAAACAAAACAAAAACAAAAACAAACTGACGCTCCAAGCAAAGTGCATAAGATGTGACAGAATAAAAATATAGTTTCAGGGGAGGAACCTGATAATGTTGTCGATGAAGAAGGGGATGCCTTGGGCATCCCCAAGCTTAGACGCTTGAGTCTTCTTGAAATATGCAGGGGTGAACCACCGGGGCATCCCCAAGCTTAGAGCTTTCACTCTTCTTGATCATAGTATATCATCCTCCTCTCTTGACCCTTGAAAACTTCCTCCACACCAAACTCGAAACAACTCATTAGAGGGTTAGTGGACAATAAAAATTAACATGTTCAGAGGTGACACAATCATTCTTAACACTTCTGGACATTGCATAAAGCTACTGGACATTAATGGATCGAAGAAATTCATCCAACATAGCGAAAGAGGCAATGCGAAATAAAAGGCAGAATCTGTCAAAACAGAACAGTCCGTAAAGATGGATTTTATTAGGCCACAATACTTGCTCAAATGAAAATGTCCAAATTGAATGAAAGTTGCGTACATATCTGAGGATCATGCACGTAAATTGGCTTAATTTTCTGAGCTACCTACAGGGAGGTAGACCCAGATTCGTGACAGCAAAGAAATCTGGAACTGCGCAGTAATCCAAATCTAGTATCAACCTTTCTATCAACGACTTTACTTGGCACAACAAAACACAAAACTAAGATAAGGAGAGGTTTCTACAGTAGTAAACAACTTCCAAGACACAAATATAAAACAAAGTACTGTAGCAAAATAACACATGGGTTATCTCCCAAGAAGTTCTTTCTTTATAGCCATTAAGATGGGCTCAGCAGTTTTAATGATGCACTCGCAAGAAGAAGTATTTGAAGCAAAAGAGAGCATCAAGAGGAAAATTCAAAACACATTTAAGTCTAACATGCTTCCTATGCATAGGAATCTTGTAAATAAACAAGTTCATGAAGAGCAAAGTGACAAGCATAGGAAGATAAAACAAGTGTAGCTTCAAAAATTTCAGCACATAGAGAGGCATTTTAGTAACATGAAAATTTCTACAACCATATTTTCCTCTCTCATAATAACTTTCAGTAGCAACATTAGCAAACTCAACAATATAACTATCACATAAAGCATTCTTATCATGAGTTTCATGCATAAAATTATTACTCTCCACATAAGCATAATCAATTTTATTAGTAATAGTGGGAGCAAATTCAACAAAGTAGCTATCATTATTATTCTCATCAAGTGTAGGAGGCATAGTATAATCACAACAAAATTTACTCTCCATAGTAGGTGGCACCAAAAGACCACTATCATCATAATCATCATAAATAGGAGGCAAAGTATCATCAAAGAAAATTTTCTCCTCAATGCTTGGGGGACTAAAAAGATCATGAAAACCAGCTTCCCCAAGCTTAGAACTTTCTATATTATTATCAAAAATGGTGTTCAAAGCGTTCATACTAATATTACTACCAGCATGCAAATAAGATTCCATAGGTTTTTTAATTTTCGCATCAAACAATCCATGTTTTAAATCAGGAAATAGAATAAGAAGCTCATTGTTGTCCATTATGCCAAACTAGTGTAAACAAGAAACAAAAAGATGCAATTGCGGGATCTAAAGGAAATAGCTTCGAGCACAAATACAATGGCGCCGAAAAAGTACTGTTACACCGGAACCGGAGTATGAGAGCCTTTTTACCTTTCCTCCCCGGCAATGGCGCCAGAAAAGTGCTTGATGTCTACGGGAGCTTCTATTCTTGTAGACAGTGTTGGGCCTCCAAGAGCAGAGGTTTGTAGAACAGCAGCAAGTTTCCCTTAAGTGGATACCCAAGGTTTATCGAACTCAGGGAGGAAGAGGTCAAAGATATCCCTCTCATGCAACCCTGCAACCACAAAGCAAGAAGTCTCTTGTGTCCCCAACACACCTAATAGGTGCACTAGTTCGGCGAAGAGATAGTGAAATACGAGTGGTATGAATAAGTAGTAGCAACGGCACCAGAAAAGTGCTTTGCCCGGGACGAGTAAACAAGCGAGTAGTAACGCAGCAGTAGTAACGCGATGAGAACGAGTAAACAAGCAGCGATAGCGATATTTAGGAACAAGGCCTAGGGATTAGACTTTCACTAGTGGACACTCTCAACATTGATCACATAACGAACAGATAAATGCATACTCTACACTCTTGTTGGATGATGAACACATTGCGTAGGATTACACGAACCCTCAATGCCGGAGTTAACAAGCTCCACAATAATGCTCATATTTTAGTAACCTTTAGTGTAAGATAGATCAAAAGACTAAACCAAGTACTAACATAGCATGCACACTGTCACCTTCATGCATATGTAGGAGGAATAGATCACATCAATATTATCATAGCAATAGTTAACTTCGCAATCTACAAGAGATCATGATCATAGCATAAACCAAGTACTAACACGGTGCACACACTGTCACCTTTGCACACGTGCAGGAGGAATAAAACTACTTTAATAACATTGCTAGAGTAGCACATAGATAAATTGTGATACAAACACATTGCAATCATAAAGAGATATAAATAAGCACCTCACTATGCCATTCAACGAGTGAATAAGTATTCTGTGAAATATAGCCTAAGAGACCCACACGGTGCACACACTGTCACCTTTACACACGTGGGACAAGGAGTCTCCGGAGATCACATAAGTAAAACTCACTTGACTAGCATAATGACATCTAGATTACAAGCATCATCATATGAATCTAAATCATGTAAGGCAGCTCATGAGATTATTGTATTGAAGCACATAGGAGAGAGATGAACCACATAGCTACTGGTACAGCCCCGAGCCTCGATGGAGAACTACTCCCTCCTCATGGGAGCAGCAGCGGTGATGAAGATGGCGGTGGAGATGGCAGCGGTGTCGATGGAGAAGCCTTCCGGGGGCACTTCCCCGCTCCGGCGAGGGTGCCGGAACGGAGACTCTCGTCCCCCGGATCTTGGCTTCGCGATGGCGGCGGCTCGGAAGGTTTTCCGTATCGTGGTTTTTCGCATCGGGGTTTCGCGACGGAGGCTTTAAGTAGGCGGAAGGGCAGC
>NC_061514.1:223037408-223064628 GCF_022539505.1 Lolium rigidum
TTGAGAGGCGGCAGGGGATCGAAAGAAAAAGGTAAGTGACTAAATATGAGGTGCCAAAAATAATTCAAGAAAAGAAAGTTTTATAGTACATAGAGGATGACATGCGGGTCCCATTTAGCAAGCAGCGGTATCACCGTTTGAGAGGCGGCAGGGGATCGAAAGAAAAAGGCAAGTGACCAAATTTGAGGTGCCAAAAAAACTCCAAGAAAAGAAAGTTTTATAGTACATAGAGGATGACATGCGGGTCCCATTTAGCAGCAGCGGTATCACCGTTTGAGAGGCGGCAGGGGATCGAAAGAAAAAGGCAAGTGACCAAATTTGAGGTGCCAAAAAAACTCCAAGAAAAGAAAGTTTTATAGTACATAGAGGATGACATGCGGGTCCCATTTAGCAGCAGCGGTATCACCGTTTGAGAGGCGGCAGGGGATCGAAAGAAAAAGGTAAGTGACCAAATATGAGGTGCCAAAAATATTTCAAGAAAAGAAAGTTTTATAGTACATAGAGGATGACATGCGGGTCCCAGTTAGCAGCAGCGGTATCACCGTTTGAGAGGCGGCAGGGGATCGAAAGAAAAAGGCAAGTGACCAAATTTGAGGTGCCAAAAAAACTCCAAGAAAAGAAAGTTTTATAGTACATAGAGGATGACATGCGGGTCCCATTTAGCAGCAGCGGTATCACCGTTTGAGAGGTGGCAGGGGATCGAAAGAAAAAGGTAAGTGACCAAATATGAGGTGCCAAAAATAATTCAAGAAAATTAAGTTTTATAGTGCATAGAGGATGACATGCGGGTCCCAGTTAGCAGCAGTGGTATCACCGTTTGAGAGGCGGCAGGGGATCGAAAGAAAAAGGCAAGTGACCAAATTTGAGGTGCCAAAAAAAACTCCAAGAAAAGAAAGTTGATTGCACATAGAGGATGACATGCGGGTCCCATTTAGCAGCAGCGGTCTCAACGTTTCCAAGGCGGCAAGGGATCAAAAGAAAAAGGAAGTAGCCAGAAATAAGGGGGTCAAAAAAATCCAAGAATAGAAAGAATTTTGGTTCATAGAGGATGACATGCGGGACCCATGATCCTGCATCGTAAACGGCTCGATCGGAGAACGTTGAACGAGATGGCACGATCGAGAAAAAAAACAATGCCAGAGAGGCTGCCATCTGGGCCCTACATCCCTCGGCGGTGCGGATTTGCGTTGACTCGGCCGGCGAACCCGAGATTTCGAGATGCACCACGTCCCGGGCCACCATACGCGACGTTTTGGCCGCTTTCGTCGGGCTAGGTGGCCTCAAAAACGAGAAAAAAAAGTTTTGACATGCACCACGGAGGGACCCAAAATCGTCGGCCATGGTACACCAGCAACCACGGCGCGACTTCAACTTCGTCGGCCATGGCAACTTTTCTTGTAGTGAATCACATAGAGCAGTTCTAACATAATTATTCTTGATGGAACAAGGGATAGTTGGTATACCTGGCTCTCCCAGCTTCTTTGGAACCTTGCCATTGAAAGAATAATTAGCAAGCATAGTGGAAATCTCCTCATTAGGAATTTTCCTTTTGTTAGAGACAATATCTTTCATATACTTTGAATAAGGAGGCAATTTAATAGCATTAGTCAAAGGGATTTGCAAAAACAAAGGTTTCATCCAATCACAAAATTTATTATAGTGTTCTTCCTCTTTTGATTTTAGTTTCTTAGCAGGAAAAGGCATTTGCTTTTGAACCCAAGGTTCTCTTTCATTACCATGTTTCTTAGCAATAAAATCTTCTTTAGTGTACTTTTTATTTTTAGCATGCTTTTCATGTTCATTTTCGATCTCTTCTTTATCAGAAACATCATTCTTATCATTATCTTTATCATGTTCATTACCACTTTCAGTTTCAGCATCAGAAATAGAAATACTATTAGGATCATTAACAGGTTCAGAAGATTCTACAACAGTTTTATGTTTCTTCTTCTTTTTCTTAGTTCGTTGAGAATCTTGTTCAACTCTTTTGGGATGCCCCTCAGGATATAAAGGATCCTGAGTAGAAACACCACCTCTAGTTGTTACTTCACAAGCATGTCTTTCTTTATGAGTATTTTTTAACAAGTCATTTTGCACTTTAGTAAGTTGATCAATTTGAGTTTGGACCATATGAAAATGTTTAACAAGCATATTAACATCATTGGAGGTTCTCTCCACAATATCATGCAATTTACTAATAGCTTGAGAGTTTTCCATTAGATGATTCTCTACTCTCATATTAAAGTTATTTTGCTTAACAACGTAATTATCAAATTCATCTAAACATTGATCAGGAGGTTTTGAATAAGGAATATCTCCTTTATCAAAGCGTTGAAGAGAATGTACCTCAATTGTGGATGAAGGGGGAGTTATCTTACATAAATCCTCTATGGGAGGTAAATTCTTGACATCTTCATATTTAATACATTTCTCCATAAGAGATTTCTTGGCTTCCCTCATATCTTCATCATTTAATTCAATCATACCCCTCTTCTTCAATATTGGTGTTGGGGTTGGTTCAGGTGTAGTCCAATCATCATGATTTTGGCTTATTCTAGCCAACAATTCCTCAGCTTCGTCTGGAGTTCTTTTCCTGAAAACACAACTAGCACAACTATCCAGGTATGCCCTAGACTCAATGGTTAGTCCACTATAAAATATATCAAGTAAGTCATGCTTTTCCATATCATGTCCAGGCCGAACTCTAATAAGAGAGCAAAACCTTGCCCAAGCTTAAGGCAATTTCTCCCCATCTTCCTGGTCAAAACTATAAATTTTCTGCAGAGCAATATGTTGAGCACTAGCAGGAAAATATTTTCGAAAGAAAACATCAAGCAAACAACTTGGACTATCAATAGAATCAGGAGGCAAACTATTATACCAAATCTTAGCATCATCTTTTAATGAGAAAGGAAAAAATTTAGCAACAAAATAAGTACGCATCTTAATATCATCAGAAAACAAGCTACTCAAAGTAGAAAGCTCATTCATGTGTTATACAACACTTTCTTTTTCAGTACCACAAAAAGGTGTTTTCTCAACAATAGATATATGAGATAAATCAAGAGAAAAATCATAATCTTTATCCTTAATGTTTATAGGAGATGTGGCAAATTTAGGATCAGGAGACAATTTATATCTAACAGCACGTTGTGCAAGAAGCTTTTTAATGTTATTTGCATCAGTAGTAGCATTACATTTATCAATAAAATCATCATCAAGTTCCACATAATCTTCATCAAGATCATCACTAGAGTGTTCAACAGACTCAGGTGAATTAACGAGTGTAACGAGTATTTTCATTAGGAATTTCGGTATTTTCAATTTGTCTAGACCTAGCAATTGTAGCATCTAGAAAAGGACCTAATGAACCATTATCATCAAGCAAAGTAGAAGCATCATCAAAATTATCAGAGGAATTTTCAGATTCAGCAGAAGTACCAACACGTGAAGCTTGTGGTGGTGAAACAAGTTGACTTATCACAGATGGTGAATCAAGAGCAGCAGAGCTACTCAGAGTTGTACCTTTTCTTGTAGTGGATGGTAATATGGCGACTTTAGTATCGCGAGGTTTACCCATGATGGAGGATTTGCAGCGAACAATTTCAATTCAGGTGAACTTGCAAATAAAGCTATGCTCCCCGGCAACGGCGCCAGAAAATAGTCTT
This sequence comes from Lolium rigidum, assembly GCF_022539505.1. NCBI lineage: Eukaryota > Viridiplantae > Streptophyta > Magnoliopsida > Poales > Poaceae > Lolium > Lolium rigidum. The sequence goes on from NC_061514.1 coordinate 223,041,077, forward strand.
GATGACCCACAAGTATAGGGGATCGCAACAGTCTTCGAGGGAAGTAAAACCCAATTTATTGATTCGACACAAGGGGAGCCAAAGAATATTTGTAAGCCTTAACAGCGGAGTTTTCAATTCAGCTGCACCTGGAAACAGACTTGCTCGCAAGAGTTTATCAGTAGCAATAGTTTTATAGCAGTAGCATAGTGAAATATAAGCAGCAGTGTAACAAAGACAGTAGTAGTGATTATAGTAAACAGCAGGATTAAAATACTGTAGGCACAGGGATGGATGAACGGGTGCTGCATGGATAAGAGAACTCATGTAACAATCAAGGCAGGGCATTTGCAGATAGTAATAAAATAGTATCCAAGTACTAAACAACCATAGGCATGTGTTCCGTATATAGTCGTGCGTGCTCGCAATGAGAAACTTGCACAACATCTTTTGTCCTACCAGCCGGTGGCAGCCGGGCCTCTAGGAAAACTACTGGTAATTAAGGTACTCCTTTTAATAGAGTACCGGAGCAAAGCATTAACACTCCGTGAACACATGTGATCCTCACATCACAGCCTTCCCCTCCGGTTGTCCCAATTTCGTCACTTTGGGGCCTCGGGTTTCGGACAGCAATATGTGTATACAACTTGCAGGTAAGATCATAAAACAATGAATATCATCATGAATCAATAACATGTTCAGATCTGAAATCATGGCACTCGGGCCCTAGTGACAAGCATTAAGCATAACAAGTTGCAACAATATCATAAAAGTACCAACAACGGATACTAGGCACTATGCCCTAACAATCTTATGACTATTACATGATCAATCTCATCCAATCCCTACCATCCCCTTCAGCCTACAGCGGGGGAATTACTCACACATGGATGGTCGATGAAGAGGCGTCGGTGGCGATGATCTCCTCCAATTTCCCGTCCCGGCAGGGTGCCAGAACGGAGTTTCTGATCCCGAGACGGAGTTTCGCGATGGCGGCGGAGCTCTGGATGTCTTCTGGAAAAGTGGTCGAACCCCCTCGCGTTTTTAGGTCGAAAGCCTTAAGTAGTCCAGAGGGGAGCGTCGGGGGCGGTCGAGGCGCCCTCACCATAAGGCGGCGCGCCCCCTCTCCTGGCCGCGCCGGCCTATGGTTTGGGGGGCGTGGGCCTCCCCCAGGCTTGCCCTTCTGGCTCCGTGTGTCTTCTGTAAAAATAGGCCCTTTGCAATTATTTCTGGGAATTTTCCTGAAAGTTAATTTTCTGCACAAAAATAAGACACCAGGGCAATTCTGCTGAAAACAGCGTTAGTCCGTGTTAGTTGTATCCAAAATACACAAATTAGAGGCAAAACAGACGTATCAGACACGCACCTGCCGAAAAATAAATGCAGCCTCGGTAAGGGCCATTAGAATCCAGGTTGATAGGACAGAGGAGATGAAATGTTTCATCTTGTTTGTGTTTACGAAATAAAAAATCCAGGACATGTATGTACCATTCGGCACCCTACAAATTTCTTCGCTATACGTTCAACCCAGCTTCTGGGTCTTTTGGGAGTTAAACCCCGACATTCATGTAACAGACTTCCTGCTTTCTGATGTTGTTAAGACTGATGCCGTAGCAGTCTCAACATTGCTTAGGTGTGCATATGCATCAATAACCTGCAAAAGTTGCATTTATGTAACATACGCCACAAGTTGTAATAGTTCATAGAGGTTGCGGCATAAGGGGGCTCACCTGGTCGTAAAAGAATCCTTTGTTCACGCATGCCTTCAGCTGGTAAACTTTTAGGACACATTCTCCAATGTCGACTACTTCAGCAAAATCTTAACTCTCGTGGATGAAAAGTGCCACTTCCGTGTCTTCATCTGTAATGTTGTAATCGTCGTCGAATATAGGCTTCCGCGGCTGTTTGCGTTTGTCACACTCCTTGTTTGGCACGACGTGCTTTGCGCTTGGTGTTCTAGCAGTAGTATCACCAAACACTGCCGTTGATGCTTGAGCCCGAGGATCTGGTCGCAAGTCATATTCTTCTCGATTGACTTGCTCCTACAAGCAAAAGTTCATCATTGGTCAAGAATTTGTTTATTTTATCAATGTGTTTAGCCGTGATTATCACCTGGACGTATGTATCCTTTGATGCTGATGCCAAACCTAATAGATTCATTCTGACCACTAGGTTATTCCATGCTGTCGTCTGGTGCTTTCAGAACCATCTCAAGACGATGGTACGCCTCGTCCGAGTGACATTCCCTGAAACATGCCGCGTGACTCAATTTCCGCAACTCATGGTACCTCATCAGGCTTTTCGAATAGTCATACATGCCACTATTTCTGCTCGGAAGAGGGTATGCAGACCTTGCACTCATCGTCCACCTGGTGGGAACACAACACCTAGGAAGTTCTTTTTCTTTAATTTTTCCTAATACGTACAGTATGTGGGAGCATGGTGTGCCTAGGCATTCCAGCTTACGGCAAGAGCAACTGAAACGTAACCAAGTCGGATCAATCTAGGTCACTTCCATCTAGTATATTGCTCATAAAACATTTGCTGATAGCATCTAAGCTATATCTGACCAACTTAAACACACTAGATGTGAAAACCATTGCAGCATGTACCTCAAGACTTGAAGCATCCGGCTCTGTATATGGAACGGACTGCAAGGACACGATGTTTAGGACCGTCTCATTCAAGCGTCGTGTCGAAAGACAACACTCATAATGATCTAGCATTTTAAATAATGTCATCTGCGAACTAAGATGCGTATGAAGGACAGAGTTTAAGCTCTCGCTCCGCTGATTACTGCTCCATCCTAAGAAACAACGGCCCGCCAGATATGGGGCACACCACAGCTTCCTCATCTGATACATCTGATGCAGCCACGACTCCTTACTTGTTACTTTATTCCTTTCCAAGAAATCTAGCCATTTGCTCTCATGCTCGGCAATGGAAGAGGAATCATATATGAAAGATCTGAATTCCTCCTTAACCTTGTCATCACTAAGATGACGTACAATGTTCTGCTGAATGTGCCATACACAAAGCTTATGGTTCGAGTCAGGCCAGATCACCCTGATTGCCTCTCTGCATTGCAAGGTCCCCGTCGGTGATCACAGATATTGGGTGCTTCTGGGACATGGCTTCACTGAAGACGTCCAGCATCCACTCGTACGCCTCCGTCGTCTCATGGGAAATAATACCACATCCAAAAATAACAGTGCTGCGGTGGTGAGTCAACCCAACAAACGGCACAAATGGCAGATTGTACTTATTGGTCCAGTAGGTGCTATCGAAAACAACAACATCGCCGAAAGCCTTGTAGTCAAGCCGGGATTGACTGTCACACCAGAACAGTCCCTTCAGATGATCATCTTTATCAACCAGGTATCTGAAGAAAAAATCTGGATCTCTCTCTTCCCGCGCCATCATGTGACGGATCACAGTTTGAGCATCACCGTCAGCAACTGCTTCCTGCTTGTACTGATGGCAGAAATTATAAATGTCCCTTGTCGTGCATCCAACCTTATCGAAACCACCGCATTGCATGTGCAATACATCCATGATTTCGTGTTTGCCGATCCCAGCAGTTTCCATCTCTATAATGTCCGCTTTCTGCTCGGCATTGATTCTTCTGTGTGAACGTAGCAGGCAAGCAATATCCCCTGGGCCAGTTTATGGGTGTGTACATCGATAAAATCCTTCACAAACCACTGCCATGTTTCCTCGGCTCTTGCAATGACCAGTTTAGCTTTACACCCAACACGAGTGATATTCAGTGGCCTCCTCTTCATATCTGCTCTCTTCATCTTCATGTGCTTCTCTTCACGACAACCTTCACGACTACACACAAATTTCCTCAAAATTATCTCCTTGTTGGCTTCATCCCACTCAACGTAGCTTCTCCGCACGCTAAATCCTTTCTCAAGAGCATAACTGTTGTAGAAATTGAATCCGTCTTCCTCGCTAACAAACGTCTTGATAACGATCTCATGGTACTCTTTACAATCCCCGCTCATATCAGCCATATCTTCCTGCATATCACATACAAACTAACAATTCATATTTTTAATCACGGTACAAGTATAAAGCAGAAAAGACCGAGGACAATATTATACGTGAATCATTAACGATTTAAAAAAGATTGTATGTACAACTAGTCCTTACCTGATTATATACTACGATATAGAATGGTTAAGTTCATAGCTATAATGGTACCAGTCAAACAAAGCATCCGAGGCCATACACTTGCCATAAATATAGAGATGTGAAAAAGTAAACTTCATGGGTACTAAAATGTTTTATTTGAGCCTTGACATGAACTCACAGAGTATCATTAGACATCACGAGCTAAGCAATATACAAAAAAATAGACAACCATTGCGTAGCAAGAAGAAGCAACAACGGTCTCAGACTCCAGCAAGAAGAAGCAACCACATTTTGAAAGCACTATTTCTTGAGACAGATGGATGTTGTTGTTACATAATGCCATATGATTTGCCAGGCTGAGATTAAGCCTTCAGAAGATATCTATTGTGATGTGAAGAAACGCCCTTCGCTAGTTTGCTGGTCATGTGGTACTCAGGACATGACAAATGAAACTGATGTTGATGACAGAACTGAAAAAAGTGACACTGAAGCAGCAGCTCAGAAGCTAGCCTCAGTTTCTCTTGGAGCGTCAGACGATGAGGACACTAACAGAGAGGACAATAAATCACCTCCGATAGGAACTGACAAAGGACAGGCCATGGAATTTCAAGAATCCTTGACCAGCAAGCAGCATGAAACGCCACCGTCAGGACCTTCCGAAGATCCCCTCCAGCTATATCCTCCAGGACGAATACTGCACTGGTTGCATTACCAGCTGCAGAGCCAACCACAAGTCAGCAAGGTGGCCAGGAGGAAGTTGTCACCCTATATGAGACACCTCGACATCTCTACAGCAAGATTCGGCTGGGGAAATCCATGGTAGGGGAACATTACATGCCTAAGTATATCAAGACCATGGAGCTGTTGATTGAGAACCTTGCAAGGGAGGACGACGATGGTGACCAGCTGCAGCTGTTGTAGCATTGATTGGTGTACAGAATAATTGTTGTACAGATTGTGGAAACAAAAGTTAGTGTTTCGGTTTGCTAGTACCTTAGATCTGTTTTTTTACGGTTTGCCATAGCAATAAAGAAGTTGTACAATCTCTAGTTGACTCTGTTCTGTTTTTCTGTTCTCATTTCCCTTTGACAATCATCACAGGATCAGCTCAAAGAGCAGAAGCTTGGTGATGGTTTCAGTAATTCAGCAGTGTTGTTGTTCTTAGCTGTGCATATTAAACTCCAAGTGAGGTTGGCTAACCCATTATACTTGTATAAAATAGACCAACTGTTTGAAAAGAAGCATTCAATACTGAAGTCCTAAGGCTGTATCAGATTCTTAAACCATGAGATCCATATTGCTCATCATCTGTGTGCAATTTCATATTGTTTACTTTCTAACGGAATCTCCATGCAACGAAAAGAAAAATAAATATGATGATACTTTGTGTGCAAATCTTAGTGTTGTACTTAATACTGTGGTTCCACAGTGAAGAACAAGCAATGTGCTGGTACTAATGTAGTATTATTTTTTATGAATCGGAGCTTACCGACGTCAAGCGATTGATAGTTGGATGCTCCCGGCGATTCCAGCGACACTCCGGCCGATTCCCGCTAGGCGATCCCCGCGATAGAGGAAGTGGCGGCGGCGGCTCTCGGCTGCGGCGGACAAGATGGGGCCCCGCGACGGGAGCAGGGGGTGGCGGCTCGCGGCGGAGGAGAGGGGTTGTCGACGGAGAGGCCGGGGATGTGAGTCCCGCGACGCGGGGAGGGGCGGCGGCTCGCGGTGGCGCCTCGCGGATGCGACAGAGAGGCCGGGCTGTCAGTCCACGCGTCGGGCGAGGGGTGGCGGCGGAGGCTGCGGGGCGGCGGCGGCTGCGGGACGGCGACAGCTGCGAGGTGGCGGTGGCAGTCGCTCGTGGGAAGAACTCCGATTTGGCCCTCTTTTCGTTTCTATCAGCTTTTGGATTATACTGATTTAATGAGTTGGAGTCTAAAACGTCCGTTGACAATTATCGTAGCATTATAGAAGTTACAGGAAAATTATTACGGATTTAATCAACGGTCATAAAAAATTAGATTAGACGGAACCACAATTTGATTAGACGGAACCAAAGTTCCGTGCCTATCACCGTAAAAGAGCTCTTCGTAACATATAGTAGAAGGTAAACAAATTCACAATGAAGTGTAATCTGAAGGTTCTTAGCGTACGCATTAAATATTATTTTATTTTCAGATGTGATGAGGCCATAAATTTTCAAATAATCTTTTTTTGATTAGCATGTTGCACGTTAAAATCGCTTGCTTGCAAATATCTTAAGACGGATGAGTGGAAACTATCACTGATCTCAGGGCAGCAAATATCTGCTACTCCGTGCCATCGATGCTTAAAACAACAATTAAAGCAGTTCACTGCCTCGGTTCACCTAAAACACTACATATTTTACTATATTAAGCGTGAACAGTTTCGTGTTTTGAGAGAGTTTTGGGGAGGGATGAGAATTAATTGTAGACTGACACGTTACCGTTTTATTTGTGTCTACATGTTAGTGTGGATTTGTTTTGGTGCCTCTGAGATTTTTGGAAGAGATCAGGACACGCCTACAATTTTGGTGTTCTTTTTCTTCATGCAGGGTTGCCGGTGGTTCAGCCGTGTGCCTTTAGCTGCAAAGGCGTGGGAATCCAGGCGTTGGTCTATCCTTGTGTGTTGACCCAACATCCTGGCCCACAGCTGTCTAGAGCTTGCGTTTATCTTTTGTTTTGCTTGACGTGCCGGTTTAGTTTGTCGGAATCCAGGCGTTGGTCTATCCTTGTGTGTTGACCCAACATCCTGCACAAACCCAATCCCGGATCCAATCGATGCGAGAAGCGAGAGGAGGCAGTGCGTGCGCGATGCATCCAACCGCTCAGCCGAATCTCCTTATCCCCTTCTCTCTCTAAATCGCAGCGGGACATGGGAGCAAGGAATCTGGGAGGAGGCGAGGGTTGAGCGCACCGCGGGAGCCTTCGCTAGGCCGCCGCCGACGAGCGCGTCATGGGGGCCTTCGCCAGGGCGCGTCCGACGGCGCGAGGAGGCGCTTCGCGAAGCAGGCTCCACCAGGCCGCCGACTACAAGTGCGATGAGGCCCGTCGCTAGAGGCTCTGCAATGACGCCTCCGATGAGCACCTGGGGGCGCGTCGCGGGCAGCGTGGCGCCAGGCCGCCGTCGAATCCGGCACCTCGCCGCCAACAACCATGAGTCGTGAGGAGGAGGCGGGTCACGGGGAGGACTTCGGCACGACACCGTCTACTCCGCCACAATGTCGCCGGCAATCTCGACGAGGAGGCGCAACGCGGGGAGGGTTGCACAAGGCCCCCCTCCACTTCGCCATGCCGTGAAAAGAGGTCCGTGGAACCCGATCGCCTCGGCATATCCTCCACGAGCTGAGCGCTCCGACCATGGCGCCATCTCGATGGCGGCTCTCCTACAGGTGTGTAGCCTCTCTCTCCCCTAAAATTCTCCATACCGTCAAGATCCTTGAAAGAACTACGACCGGGAGCGCCTCGATGGCGATTTTGTGACCGGATCTCATCGCATCACCACCCAAGTGCAGTGACCATCCATTGTATGGTGCTGCATCCACTGCGCGGTGACCACAGATGCGAACCTAAGTATCACAGATGGCAACTACATCACTGTAGTGACGGCCGCACTGACAGCACTAGAGCTACCGCACTGTGCCGTGGTGCATGCTTTTTTTTTTGTTTGCTGCCCCACGATCATCTATGCCCTCTGTTCTTCCTGCAAAAAGCCTAGCCAGGCCTGTTCTTGCTACAGGGTAAGCCAACTACACTTTCTCGTGCTCCTGGAAGCGGCATTCGAAGAGGCAATCGGAGTAGGACGGTGGTTGTTGCTTTTGCTAGGATTCTAGAGAGCCGCCTGATATTTTCTTGCTGCTTCTTCTTTAATGTTTGAGAGAGTTGCAGATCTTCGTGGATAAACATATCCGTGATGGTGATTTTCGTTCATGTATTTTGCCCTGATATGCTCCTCCGTTTAGTTGCTAGAATGCTATTTCTTCATAGTTCTTGTTTTGATGTGCAAGCATTTTTCCTGTTCCAAGTTCAGACCCCCGACAGGCCAACACCAACAACACATGTGTATTTGGCCATTGGGCTTTGCTTTGCAGTTATCCCTTCAAGTTATTAATTTATGTATGATGGAAAGTGGAAATATATTTTTCGTGCAAAATGGTCAGATACTTGTTTTTGAATCTTATATACAAGAATTGAATGGAAGTATATGAAATGGAAGAAGTCCAACTAATTTATATGTTCATCCTACAGCCTAAATTAGATACAGAATAAATGATTATTCTAAAATAAATCATGAGTTTGTTGGTAATTCGAGTTACAAATCTTTCAAAAGACAGAATAAAAGATTGATTACAGTTTTAGTAATAAAATGTTCCAGTTCATGCACAGATGGTGAAAAACGTTACTTTTATCTCAAACGGATTATGTAAAAATATAAATGAATTTGAGAACTGGCAATATTTGTTGTACAAAAAAACATTGAAAAGTGGAGTTTAAAAATATGAGGTGAGAAAAATAGAAGCATGGTATGTATAAAAGATAAAGGTGTACAGTGTAGAATGATATAAAGAAGAAACATGTGTAATGGTCACCGGATTAGAAATGGATGCCTTTTCTAGGACAATGGCTTGAGGGGCTATATGGACAGTCTGAATAAAAGTAGACCTTTCAGTTCATATGCGAGTGATACTTGTGCTTCTCTATCCATTGTGATTTAGATAGCATACAGTGTTGTGATGTGGCTCTCTACCCAGTGTGGCCTAGCTATTAAAAAGTTTTGTGGACTTGCTATAAACCTATCATCATGTACTTGCAATCCAGAGGCTTTTCAAAACTAATATATAATTTTGTTTGGTTCCCTGTTCTGCATAATAATAGATGCATAGAAGGAAAAATGATATTAGGTTGCCCTTGTTCAATATTGTACTGAGGTTTTTTGTTTAATCTCCCCCCCCCTCTCTCTCTCTCTCTCTCTCTCTCTCTCTCTCTCATACTGGCTCTTTTAATAACAATATCCATCATATGACATGGTGCAGTCAACTTTCTCTAATAATAGTCATCTATTCATACATAAAACTATCTAGATTGTAATAATAGTGAAATATAGCCACTTTGATATCAGAGATGCAATATATGGATTCCGTTTGCAAGATATACTCCTACCAATTTTCAACCTCCACCTCCATATCTTATCCTCAATATAAGAGTGATTGTCACATACATATAAGATCAGTACAATCTGTCTTTTCACTATTTCCAAAAGACCGAGGGAAGTTGGTTCTTAGTCTCTTAGATGACACTAGCCAAACATACACCATCCCTGAATCTATCTCCTTAGAAAATTCTCTTGGGCTATATTGTGATCCTTCTATGTCGTTAACGCATTCACTCCAATCTAGCTATACAACCTTCAACTTATTACTTTAAATCAACATTTATTGTCTTCTCTACAAATATTCTTACTTCCATGCTGTTCGTTCTTTTTTTCTCATAAAGTTGAAGGCACATGCTAGCCTCATCTGCCAATCACACTCTGCACTGCAGCGTCTAGAGGAGAGGACTTGGTGCTGCATCGGCTCCGAAATGCGGCTCGGACACCAATGAATTGGAGACACAATGTTGTTAGTTAGTTCCTATTATATTGTATTTTTCTATCTGAATTTTAATTTTAAGGTGATGATTTCTTAACAGCATATAGCTGCTTCCAATGGGAGTGAGCAAAGTGTTAGGATACTGCTAGAGAATAATTGTGCTGATCCATGTCCTAGATGTATGCTTTGCAAATTTGAATTCAGATACAAATTTGTTACGTGATATTAAGTTCATGTTTTTTTCATATTCAGAATTTCGTATCACTATTTGTGATTTTTCTTTAATAATTTGAATTCTAAGTATTATAGTCAGTCTCATTTAGATATCTTGCAATGTAAATGCAGATCCAGGAGGAAAAGTTCCTTTATGGAGGCCTTAAGCAGGAGCCACAAGCCTGTGGTGCATCTTCAGGCGGAGGATGGAAACGGCCTGCCTGTGGGCGACACGGCCATGTATGCACACATCGCCGTCAAGGAGGATGATGTCACATTGCTTGAGGAGATCATCCGGCGGGGATGTGACCGCTGCGTGTTGCGGCGATAGCTGCACAACGTAGTCCAGGACGACAACATCCGGATTATTAGAGAAGATTGGTTGCGACATCTAGCTTATTCCAAGGATGAGGGCTGCCATTGTACTCAGCAGTGGTCAAGGGGCACACCTGAATTGGCCATGCTGCACCGAGCTGAATGCCATGACCTGGCCATGATGGTGAACCAAGTTGTCCGCCTTCCAGAACTGTGGATTTGGCGTCAAGGAAATCTCTTGAAGAACAACATGGTACATAATGTGAGCATCCCAACTGCATTTGCCATCCTCATATCAGTTTGGCTGGTCTAATGGAGGTAAGGGAGTTTGATAGAATAGTCCATTTGAGCAAAAAAAAAAATCGAACTTTTTATTTAATACACAATATAAATATAATACCATGATGTTATGTACAAAACTAGAAGAATGACAATAGTAGATTGTGTTACTATGCTGATGCTTAACTTGATGTAGGAAGAGTCAAGAGTATGTGTGCTTCTTCACTGGCAGAATGGTGTATCAACTGTGTTGATCTTCTACTTCATTGAGTGCCTTTTTAGACATCTGATATGTAAATTATGGTTCTCCCATCATAAGCTTCTGCTAGAGTAAGGATACAGTTTATCAGTTCCTACGTAGAAACAAATTCTGGCCTACCGATTATATATTTCGTTCCATACAAACATACTATACAAAAGATGGAAGTACATTATTCTTTGGCTGAAGATTGTTCACTCTTTTATCCTGAAGACCGAGATATGGCTTTCATGAGACTCTTGCCAATCCTTTGAGGCCTTATTGAGGTAGTTGACTGCTAACAGTCTGTGGGATTGAGAAATTATATGGTCCTTAGCAGGGATTTGGTTACCGGGCGGGATTTCTGGTTACCGGGCGGGAACCGGACTTCCCGACCCCCCTCGGGAAACCGGTATACCGGCCAAAAAATCCCGAATTTTTTGACTTTTTCTGAAATTTTTGAATTTTAACAAAATTCCTCTGTAAATTGTCCTGCCGAGGAATTTGAATTCAAATTTTGATTTTCGAATTCGTCCGGTAACCGGTCGGGATTTTCCGGTTACCGCGGTAACCGGCAATCCCGACCCCCCTCGGGATTTTTTTTCATTCGGGACCCAAAACCTTGGTCCTTAGCCTCTGGTTTGTATTTTGTAGTAAATCATTCGCTCACAGAGTTGGAAGCCATACTTAGAATGTAGATAAATAAGACAGTTCATCCATTTATAGTAGCAGGTCTTGAGCTCTGTTTTCGGTATGTTCATTCTTTTATCAGCAAAGGTGGGAAAATCATCCCATTTCCTATGCTTGGCATCAAATACAGAATTTCTGAAATGCCTCTTTTAACAAACATTGTTGTTTACTTCATGTTGGCCAGCTATTTCATCAAGATACATAGATAGATACAGTATATAAATTCATTCATGTGCACAAAGTAAGAGTTCACTGTTTGAGGGCCACCTGCACTGTCGTGGAGCAGCTACGACATCTAGGTGGCCTAGATGTCCGACGAGTATGGCACCGCGTACCATCCATAGAAGCTCTGCGCCTCTGCTCCGGCCCGTTGATCCGTGGCCGACCATATTCCCCTCACATGCGTCAAAGGCTAGATGACCAAATCAAACAATATTCATCCTCGGTGGTTTGCCCCAAAAGATCAGATCCCCCGTGGTTTGGCTCCACGCCTACCAGAGCAAAGCCTCTTTTATTTCTCTTGCCCCTTTGTTCTACGCATTGTTTTGGTTAGATTAAGATGAAATTCTGAGGTTTCCTTTGGAAAACAAGTAATGGTCAATGTTCGAATGGAAGTACAGGCCGCTAAGATGGTCCAACGGGCGCCTACCCCTTTTACCCTGGCAAAACAAGATGACCTTGTGTCCTTAAACCTATAATAATCTTTCGGCTAACTTAGCCTCCTCCGTCCCTCCGAACCAGTTAGCCTCCTCCGTCCCTCCGAACCAACAAGGGGTAGTACAGGAATATTGACCTGTTGTGCATCGACTACGCCTTTTGGCCTGATCTTAGGCCTTGACTTATCCTCCGTGGACGAACCTTGTGGAGGAAACCTTGGATTTTCGGGGCATTGGACTCTCACCAATGTTTTCATTACTGAAGCCGAAATTCTCGCTTCCGCTTCGTCGACCCCCGCTTTCGCGGTTACTTCCATCTAAGCGGAACATTCCCCTACCGATGCATTTTGACATCTCACAGCTTCGGCATATCGCTTAGCCCCGTTCGAATCATATCTAAGCATACAAAACTACTAGCCGATTATAGAGCTACCACACAAAGAAAAACAATACAACCGAGTCTTAAAAAAATCAGACAACACAAATTCTGATGGGATAAAAACAATCAACTACAACCCACAAAACATTTACCACCGCTGAAAAGTACAGTAAACAATCAACATATGGTGCGGCGTGCCGCCGCGCCGGTCATTGCTAGTTATTTGTTTATACTATTTCATATATTCTTCATTTTGCAGGTTTCGGATGGTATTACATAATGGATGCTAAGCGTAGACTTATTAGATGGGTTCTCATTTCTTGAATAAGAGGCAATTGAATTCCAGTAAAATCATTTGGGCACATGTCAGGTAGTTTTTACTTCTTGGCTTTTTTTCTGCTTGCTCAATCAACAAATCACCCACAATGAAAAGAGTGAGTAGTTGGGACACTCTATAATTGAGTAAAATAAATTATTTAATTAATTTTCACTTGCTACTTTTGTAAAAATGCTCCAAAAATAGTATCAAGAAGAACATAAATACATTAGACATGAAGATTAAAAAAATCTCATTGCTAGCCGTGCAATTTGCGCGGGCCACTCATCTAGTTTTTATAAAGCTAGCTTGCTTGACCAATGCATTGGTGTGTTTCTTTGAAGGGTTCGAGGTTTGAAAGCACACCAACATGTGGCACCAACATTCCGCTGGGCCGCAAAAGGATATCGGCATATGTGCCCCATGACGAAGATGATGTTCTGGATCCCTCATATGACGAGAAGCTTCAGCCCTCACCAGATATATTAACATCTAAGGTCCTAGTTCCTCCATATCGCTGCGCCTTATCATATATTTGAGCCAGTTTCACGTGCTTTTCACTTTATGAATTTACTGTTCGAATTTTGCACCTTAATTTTTGTATTCTCTTTGTTCCTTAAATGATATCTTAATTTTGTCAAAATTTGTATTTATCTGGACATATTTTGCGACTTCTTTCGTGAGACAGTGGGAGCATATTTACTGGTAGTGCTGGCACTATATTCGTTGCCCGTGGAGGCAATGCTAGCGAGCTGCTCGCGACATGGTTTCCTAAATGACCATGTTTCGCTTTTAACAGGATAAACTAAGAGGCTTAACGAGGGGCCTATGGATGGAGCCATAAACTTCTCGGGCACAAAAAAGTCATTGCCAGACCTCCAAACTTCTAGACCTAACAGGTCAAGCTACGAATGTTGCGGGAATCACTCGATGATGTAGATGAAGTACCTAGAAGAACTATGCCTGCAAGGAAATGTTGTATAACAAAACCTAGCCCTGAGCCAAACATATCATGTCATCAGAATCGTCCACTTACTGAAGGAAAGTTATAGTACATGGTGCTTACTACACTTAGACTGTTGTACTATAAAGTGCTAACATTCATTTAGGTTAGCTCTTGTTGCATGATGACCATATGCTTCTTGCCTCCCCTGTTTGTTTATATTTTTCATATATTGATGCTACAGAACAAGACCTCCTCCATCCTGCTAACAAAGGAAAAAAGACTCATCAGATTGCCCCGATCACGGGTGGCAAACTGTCAATTGTCATTTCAAGAGGGAGGACAAGCCTGGAGTCAGCTCTCATTACTGCCAAGTTTGCAACTGAATGCAACATTGCAATCAGGAACCACGTGCATGTGCGCACGCATTGGAAGGACTATAGGGAAGACACTAGGCTTCTCTGTGACTTTATTGGGAAAGTTGCTGTTAGTACATACTGCATTCCTTTCCGTGTTGTTTGTCAAGCCTTTAATTTTCAGAGATTGTGATTCTTATTTATGTTCTTTCATGTCACTGGGAAAACTTTGATATGGACACAGAAGTTTCACCAGTAAAAGCTTCCTGTAAAAAGCATGTGCAGAAAGGAGTTCGCCAACAATGACACCTCCTGAAAAAAACGTACTTTGATATCCATGCTCTCAATGATGTTTCAAAAGAAAGCACCATCACATCGATGACTAACGCTGAGTGGACCAGACTTGTGACATATTGTTCGGAGCCGAAGACCATGGTTAGTTTTCCCTGAAATCAGATTTGTTGTGTTGTATATGTGTATTCACATATTTCTAATTCCACTATTAACACCATGAACCGTTTAATGGTTCAGTTCCAGCAAACAACTGGGCCATGCAGCTACTCATCACACTTGGAAAATCTGGTAAGTCAAGACATGTCCCTAGCTCAATAGAATAGTGCAATGGGTGTTTGTTGTCTGGAGTTATTCAGTTTATTCTTTGCTCGATCCATGTTCTGCCTGTGTCTGTTTTTGTAACATTTGTTTGTATCTCATAATATCACCTTAGTGTATCCAATTCCTTGTATCAAAACATATTGCTGACTCTTCCATATTGGGGAATGAATTAATTCCGTGATCGAAAGTTGCATGCACATTAAGCTAAATTACTGTTTTGGTAGTAGCTGTTTGAATGCTAAATTCCTATTTCGGTAGTAGCTGATCCTTTTTGCAGCAAACATATGTCAATCATGTGAACTCTATCTTCATAGAGACCCATCAAACATATACGTTGGTTGAATGTATGTGTTTCTTTCTAGGGACCTAAATACAATGATAAAGAACTGACTCCTCTGGATCTGTTCAGGGAGACACACTGCAGCAAGATGAAGGGGTTATCCCCTACAGTAGAAGATGCACTTGTAAGTCAGCATGCAAAGTATGTTTGCTTATTTTTTGCTGCATCTGATAGCAATGCATATTCATTGCAAAACAAGGCAACGATGCATACAGAGCTCTCTATACCTAATGAATATGGAGAAAGGAAGACTGAGGCCCAGGTTATATCCAAGGTCCTTGCTAAGAAAACTAACAAACATATGTTTCTTTAGAATGTGGAGGTCTAGCATAAGCCCTATACATCATGTATGAGCACTCTATCTGCACAACTTGACACAGAGAAGATGGGGAGCACAAACCTGCGAGACGTTCTCAACACCCAACGGCATGAAATGGAGGAACTGACCAGCCAGATGAGGAAAGTGCAGAGAAACATTGTGAGTTGGAGTAAAGTTGCGAGCTTTGACCGGATCGTTTGATCAGCAAAGGTAGCCTTTCAAACAGCCAATCTCTAACATGGGAATGGTGCCATGCGGACCGTTTCTTTTATGCGCTCCTACTTCTGATGGTGAACATTCCACTTGTAATTGCCTTCGCAACTCGTGCGATGGTTCATTTGTGCCCTTTTGAGACTGCGAAATTGAGCTGTCTAGATGATGTATTTTTTTATGCATGTAACCATTTTATTAATAATGTAATATTTACGTTATTGTTGTCGACGGTGTGTCACCCTTCACTGGTTCGGCGTTGATCCAAACTATAGTGGGCCAACGGCCCTCAACTTTGTGGCTTTCATTTTTGGGCTGCGCGTATAACCGGCCCAGTAACACGTCGCTTTGTTGTTTGGGTTTACCATTATTTGTCAGATGGGCTCAGTAGGCCTCCTCTATTTTCCGAATTGTCACTGTTGGGCTTGCGTATAATCAGCCCAATATTTACCAGTCAATAGTCAATGGTCTGGAAGGGTTTTTTATGGGCCACTCCATAAAGTGGCCTAGTCATAGTTGGACCGTCTACGCCTGATCATAGTTGGCTCTGTACGTTGTGGGCTACATTTTTTTGGGTTGCAGTCCGTATGTCATAATGGGCTATCCGTACATCGACAGGTGTCAGCTAGTAGTTGGCCCAGAAATGTCATTCTCACGAGCTGTGCGAGCGCCACGTGGGCGGTTGGGTCCACATGTTGTGCGACGTGTCCAGTCACAATTGGTTGGCTGAAGATTTTTGTTTATCTACAAGTTCGGCACGTGTCCAAACTATGGAGCAAGTTGTGCTAATCAGGATGCACCACGTGTATTGTACAAGAACTTTGTTGGAAGCAACGTTGTGGGATGATGTCACACTAGATGACAAATGATCACGTGACGTGACACGGCAAAGCCTATAGGGCCACACGTTCTCTGACATGTCTGACCTCCTGCCGCGTACGATTATTCCCGTCACAATGCACCGGGCCAGCTGAGATTTGGGCTTGGACCTAGCCGTCATGGATCCATGACGCATTTTTCTAACCGTCAGCTGGTCCATCTGTGATGTGTGGTTCGCCACGGTATTCCAAACCGTCGACATCACGTGTCCGTGAAGGATTTTTGACATTCACCGACGAACTAAAATTGTTATGAACTTGTGTTGTTTGCAGTGTTAAGACCTGAAAGTTTTTCAAATGCCGATAAGATCAACTTAAGATTTCTTACTTTCTCAAGGTCGTGTTCCATAAAAAGAACCGTGTCATCGGCATATTGAAGGACTGATAAACCACCATCTACCAGATGCGGCACTACCCTCAACTTGACCGCCAACCTTTGCACGCTCGATGATTATGGAAAGCATATCCACCACGATATTAAATAATACCGGTGATAATGGATCTCCTTACTTAAACCTTTTTCCGTTTGGAAGTATCTTCCCACGTCATCATTGACTTTAGTGGCGACACTTTCACCGAAAACAAATTTATGAATCAGAGCACACCACTCATCAGAAAAACCTTTCATTCTGAGTATTTGTTGAAGGAAAGACCATTTGAATTTATCATAAGCTTTTTCAAAGTCAATTTTTAAAATAACACCATTAAACTTTTTCCTATGGAGCTCATGCATTGTATCATGTAAGGTTACTACCACATCAACGAAATTCCTGCCTTGGATGAACACCTTCTGAGACGGTCGCACTACATGATCAGCAACAGAGTTAAGCCTAATAGTTACAGTTTTTGTAAATATCTTAAAGCTCACATTAAGAAGACATATAGGATGATATTGTTTGATCCTTTCTGCTTCATTAACTTTTGACAGTAAGATTATCTCACCGAAATTAAGGCGAAAAAGTTGTAGTTGACCTTCATGCAACGCACTGAACAATGCCATAAGGTCCGATTGGATTATGTCCCAGAAGTTTTGATAAAACTCTGCTCGAAAACCATCCGAGTCCGGGGCTTTGGTATGTTTCATTTGGAAAACTGTCTTTCTTACCTCATCCTCGGTATAAGGTGTTGTAAGGAAGGCATTTTACTCCGCGGAAACTTGGGGAATATCATGAATCATGGATTCATTAATAGAAAAATTCCCTTCCTCAGGTTTCCCAAAGATATTTTTATAATAACTAGTAATGTAAGATATGTGTTGTTCATGGCTAACAATCATACCCTCATCTTGAACAAGGGAATGAATATGTTTCTTCCTATATCTACCATTAGCGACTGAGTGGAAGTATCTTGTATTCGAATCACTTCCAAGATAAACTGTACGTTAGATCGTTGATACCATTTCAACTCCTCTCTCAACACGGAAACCATATACGCGTTGTATTGACTGGTAAATTATTTTTAAACACTTGAACTTGCCCTAGTAGGAAACTAGCTATAGGTGTGAGGCTATTTAGTGGCGCACCACTTTTGCGTGCGCCACATAAATTAGGTGCGCCACTGAAATAACATGTTTTTGTGAGGCACACATGCGCCACAAAAATATGGTGGGCCCCACTCTCGGCCAGCCCCAATAATTGATTTCACTATTTCTGTGACGCACAGGACCACGTGCGCCACATAATCTAGCTCGGTGCACCACATAAATAGACCCAATTATTGCTCGGTCTGTATATCTGCCCGTAGGCATTCGCCCTCCTCCCCTTCCGCACCCCCATCCGGCCCCCTCCCTCCTCCCTTCCGCAGCCGCCCTCCTCCCCTCCCTGCGCGGACGACGACAACGGTGACCAGGAGGAGCTCCTACCACTGCCGCGGCCTCTTTGCCATCAAGGCCAAGAATGGCGGAGCCTTCCCCAAGGCCGCGAAGCCTGCCGCCGCCGCTGAGCCCAAGTTCTACCCCGCCGATGATGTCAAGCTGCGCACCGTCAGCACCCGCAAGCCGAAGCCCACCAAGCTCAGGTGTGTCATGCCGCCTGTCTCTCTCGATCCCGTGCGGAAGCTTTAGGCTGATATCGATTTGGTTTGTCGCTCGCTCGCAGGTCTACCATCACGCCCGGGACGGTGCTGATCCTGCTCGCTAGGAGGTACATGGGGAAGCGCGTGGTGTTCCTCAAGCCGCTCAAGTCTGGCCTGCTCCTCATCACTGGTAAATCGCTGCTGCCTTCGGCACTGCAGTTGCTTTCCTTGATACCTTGTATTCTAGCTCAGTAGGGTAGCTGTATGCGTTGCTGATTACTGAACTAAGCTCACGGTTAGCTATCCAAAGTAATTATTTCATGGTAGAAGATCTCGCTTGTTTTGTTACCCACATCTAGCTTGTAGTCAGATAAATCAGATCGACCCTGTTACTAGCATTTGGTTTTGTTTGATTACTTCGTCTCGTACACCGGCGTTGTACCTGTTGTGTTTGGAATTGTGCTTTGAAAGGTGGCTTAGGAACTGCACTGAAATGCCCACGAAATACCGAATCTAGTTCTTGCATTATTTCTTTTTGGATTGTGTTACTTGTATGAGCATCCGTTGGTATACAAGTTATTCCTGGACATCAGACAATCTTACATATTATTGTGTTGTAAAGAAGCTGCCATTGGCATTTTGTAGTGGACAAGTTCTGAAGTAAATTCAGGGCTCCTCTTCTTTTTGAGTTTTAATTCAGTAGAAATTGTTTTATTATTCCTAGCAAGAGATTCAAATGACATGAATTTCATATGTTTGCCTCATGGTTTATGATGTTTGCCAACAGTGATTTTGCTACTAAATGTTTCAGTGAGAGCAGCTATGTTTCTTATTATGCTTGCTAGTTACACGAGGTGGGTGCTCAACTTAGGAGTTCATAAGTAATTGGGTGCAAGTTTATAATGAAATGGGTGCAAGTTCATATGATGGTCTATTACTGACACTGAATTAAAATGAATTGGGTGCAATTTCATAAGGATTTGGTCTTTAATTTTATTTTCACTTGCCGATGATACGTTGCAAACGTATCTATAAATTTTTATGCTACATGTTTGTTTTACACCAATTTCTATATGTTTTGTTTACACTTCGTTGCACTTTTATACATTTTACGGAACTAACCTATTGACAAGATATCACAGTACCAGTTCCCTGGTTTCTGTTGTTTTGTATTTCAGAAAAGTTATATAGGAAATATACTCGGAATTGTATGAAACAAAAGTCGAAGTTCCTATTTTACTGTAGCGAAGACGGAGTCCAGAGGAGAGATGAAGGGGCGCCACGAGGCGGCCACACCAGCCCTTGGCGCGGCCCAGGCCCTGGTCGCGCCTAGGGGTGGTGTGGGCCCCTCGGGCACCCACCGACCTCGCCCTTCTGCCTATTTATTCACCTGTTCGGGAAAAACCTAAACACCCGAGCCTCCATCCACAAAAAGTTCCATCGCGGCCGCCATCGTCGACCCTAGCTCGGGAGGGTTCTGAAGCTCTCCCCGGCACCCTGTCGGAGAGAGAAATCATCACCGGAGGCCTCTATATCGCCATGTCCGCCTCCGAAGTGATGCGTGAGTAGTTCATCTCTGGACTACGGGTCCATAGCAGGAGCTAGATGGTTATCTTCTCCAATTTATGCTTCATTTTTAGATCTTGTGAGCTCCTATCATGATCAAGATCATCTTTATGTAATGCTACATATTGTGTTTGCTGAGATCCGATTAATATTGAATACTATGGTTGAGATCGATTATATACTTGGCATATGTTATTTGTGATCTTGCATGCTCTCCGTTGCTAGTAGATGCTCTGGCCAAGTATGTGCTTGTGACTCCAAGAGGGAGTATTTATGGTCGATAGTGGGTTCATGCCTCTAGTAATCTGGAAGAGTGAGAATAATTTCTAAGGTTGTAGATGTTTTGTTGCTAATAGGGACAAAACAACAATGTTTTGTCTAAAGATAATTCTATTGTTTACTTTACACAAATTTTTTAACGCGATAATCTGTTGCTTGCAACTTAACACTGAAAGGGGTGCGGACGCTAACCGCAAGGTGGATTATTAGTCATAGACGCAGTTGGATTACTGTCTATGTATTATGTTGTAATGCCCAAATGAATCTTGTCATGTATGGTCTTTATTCTGGCAATTGCCCAGCTGTAATTTGTTCACCCAGCATGTTATTTATCTTTATGGAGAGACACATGTAGTGAACAGTGGACCCCGGTCCTTTCTTTTACACTGATAAAAGCATCTACTGCAAACACTTGTTATGTTTACTTACTGCAAGCACTGTTCTCTTTAATTCCACTGCAAACAAACATCTCTTTCTACACTATACGGTTAATCCTTTATTTTCAGCAAAACCGGTGAGATTGACAACCTCACTGTAAGTTGGGGCAAAACATTTTGGTTGTGTTGTGTGCAGGTTCCACGTTGTTGCTGACGCCGGTAGTGCGCCCTGCCAAAAGTCAGCTAGCAACACCTTTAGAAGTCACTCCTTTCTCCTACTGGTCGTTTAAACCTTGGTTTCCTACTAAGGGAAAACTTGCTACTGTGCTCATCATACTTCCTCTTGGGGTTTCCCAACGGTGTGCTCTGCACTCATCAAGCTACTTTTCTGGCGCCGTTGTCGGGGAGAAAGAGGATTTCTGCAAGGGGAGTCTCTCATCTCCAATCTCTTTACTTTGTTATTGTTATGCTTAGTTTATTTTACTTTGTATTGTTTGCTTCATTATATCAAAAACACAAAAAAAATTAGTTTTTATTATAGCTTTTATTTATTTTGCTATGTTTTAATTTTCCTAAAATGGGTACTCCTGAAAATACTAAGTTGTGTGTCTTTACTAGCACAAACAACAATGATTTTATTTGTACACCTTGCTCCACCTGTTCCTAAAGCAGCTTTTTGTGAAATTAAACCTGCTTTGTTAAATCTTGTTATGAAAGAACAATTTTATGGTGTTACTATTGATGATGTTGCTTCTCACCTTAATAATTTTGTTGAACTTTGTGAGATGCAAAAGTATAAGGATGCAGATGGTGACATTATTAAATTGAAATTGTTTCCTTTCCCTTTGAGAGTGAGAGCTAAAGATTAGTTACTATCTTTGCCTAGAAATAGTATTGATTCTTTGGTAAAATTCAAAGATGCTTTCATTGGAAAATATTATCCTCCTGCTAAGATATATCCTTGAGAAGTGACATAATGAAATTTAGACAATTTGATAATGAATATGTTGCTCAAGCTTCGGAAAGAATGAAATCTTTGGTAAAGAATTGTCCCACTCATGGACTGACTACTTGGATGATCATCTAAACTTTTTATGCAGGACTAAAATTTTCTTCAAGAAACCTTCTGGATTCAGCTGCTGGAGGTACCTTTATGTCC
Source organism: Lolium rigidum (assembly GCF_022539505.1). Taxonomy (NCBI): domain Eukaryota; kingdom Viridiplantae; phylum Streptophyta; class Magnoliopsida; order Poales; family Poaceae; genus Lolium; species Lolium rigidum. Next base: position 223,062,942 of record NC_061514.1, read on the forward strand.
ATTACTTTGGGGGCTGCAACAAAACTCCTTGATGATATGACGATAAATTATTCTTAATGGCACACCGAGAGGGCTCCACAAGGTAAGAAGGTAAATTCTGTTGAAGAAACCTCCTTCTTGAGTGATAAGATTGATACCATTATGTCTATGCTTGTTAATGCTAAAACTCATGTTGATCCAAATAATGTTCCTTTAGCTTCTTTGGTTGCTCAAGAAGAGCATGTTGATGTGAACTTCATTAAAAGCAATAATTTTAACAACAATGCTTATAGGAATAACTTTGCTAGTAACAATTATATGCCATATCCTTCTAATAATGGAAATGCTTATGGAAATTCTTATGGCAATACATACAACAACAATAAAAGTGCACCCTCTGATCTTGAAGTCATGCTTAAGAACTTTATTAGTAAACAAACTGCTTTTAATAAATCCGTTGAGAAAATTTTTGGTAAAATTGATGTTCTTGTTTCTAAAGTTGATAGCCTTGCTCTTGATGTTGAACTTCTTAAACTAAAAGTTATGCCTCATGATGTTAAAGAAAGCAAAATTTTGAATGCCATTCAAGTTAGAATTAATAACAATCTTAGCATGTTGGCTGAATTGCATGCTAGGTGGGAAAGAGAAGATGGAATTGAAAGAAATAATAATATGACTAAAGTTTGTACCATTACCACCACCAGTAGTTCTGAAGTCTCAAATGCTAGCAAACCTTTTAATATTAATGGTAAAATAATTGGTGTAGGAAAAGTCCCCACTCCTTCTACAAAATTTCCTAGAACCACTCGAAAATGTTTCGATAAGAGTGCTGAAATTTTTTGAAGTATGGGAGACAATAGTCCTTTTACCTTTGATAATAATGACTTTGATTTTGATGATTCCAATATCTCTGAAGTAATTAAGCTCTTACAAAATCTTGCTAGAAGTCTTAATGATAGTGCTATAAATATGGCTTTTACAAAATATATTACAAATGCTCTCATGCAAATTAGAGAAGAGAAATTAAAACGAGAAGCTTATATTCCTGGGAAGTTAGAAGATGGTTGGGAGCCCATCATTAATATGAGAGTAGATGAATTTGAATGCTTTATGTGATCTTGGTGCGACAATTTATGTTATGCTTAGAAAAATTTATGATATGCTCAATTTGCCACCGTTGGAACAATGTTATTTGGATGTTCATCTTTCTGATATTGCTAAGAAGAACCTTTTGGGAGAGTTAATATGTTCTTATGATGGTTAATAATAAATTTTTCCCCATTTATTTTGCTGTTTTGGATATTGAATGCAATGCTTCTTGTCCTATTATTTTGGGAAGACCTTTTCTTAGAACTGTTGGTGCTGTTATTGATATGAGAGATGGGATTATTAAATATCAATTACCACTCAAGAAAAGTATGGAACACTTCCCTAGAAAAATAAAAGAAGTCATCTTTTGATTCTATTATTAGGACAAGTTATGATGTTGATGCTTCACTTGAAAATACTTGATGCGAGCTCTTTTTCTGCGCCTAGCTGAAAGGCGTTAAAGAAAAGCACTCTTGGAAGATAACCCATGTTTTATTTCTGTAATTTTTCTTTTTTTGGGTCTTGTAAGTTATTACTTCTTTAATAACCTCTTCTTATCATTTTTATTTCGTTTTTGTGCCAAGAATAGCGTCTAATAGGAAGAAAGTAAGATTTTGGG
>NC_061514.1:223064728-223124325 GCF_022539505.1 Lolium rigidum
AGGCCATATGTGTCACCCGAGGATCTCTTGAACTGGACCATGCCAAATGCACTTCTTCCTCGATAATAATGGGAAGAGGCAATCGTGGCACCCGCAGAATTGTCGGGGGAAGACCCTGGGTAGGGCAAAGGACTAAGAACAGCTGGCTCAAGGCCTGTCGGCCCGCGGCAAAGGCCGGCTGAGGAGCAGCCGGCTGGAGCCGTGGCCGACTACCCTGGGAGCCGGCTGGTTCAAAGTCCACGCTGGTCTGGCCATAGCTGTCTGCGCTGTGGCTGGGCCGGCTTCAACTTGCCATATCCGGCTTGGTTTGTCTCTCCCCTGACCGGCTCGAAGCTGGTGAGCCTTGCAGGAGAAGGAACCTGAAAGGCGATCCGGCTCCTAAAGTCCACGATGATCTCACCTTCCGTAAAGTGCGTGGGCATTGTAGAGCAACAAGTGCCTCTCACTCGACATGCCATCATGGCTCACGCCGCGCGCATACGGGCTGCAGGGCCATCGATGGCGACAGGGACACCTCCTCTCCATACCGCTGACTTCGGTTGCGTGACAAGACAAGGCTTCCACGTCCAACGGCCCTCGACGCCGCGCGCTCGGGAACGAGCGGGAAGCCGGAGCCGCCAGCCACCCGCAGGTCATAGGGACTTCTTTGTAAAGTGCTAGCGCCATATAAGCTGCACTACCCCTCTCGTGCGGGGGATCGATCATTCCTTACTCATTCTAGTCTTAGCGCTGCCCCGTGAGAGAGACCTTCGTCTACCTTAGCCTCCCGTGAGCACGCCGGATACAGCTCTAGGAGCACCATTGTACCGTGTTGCATCTTATACATTCATAGCAGAGTAGAGGTGTTACCTCCACAGGAGGGCCTCGAACCTCGGGTACGTCGCCGTGTCGCTCGTGCCCATACCCGCATCCGGATACCGCCGTAAGATCATACTAGGAACCACTCTCTTTAGCCACCCTATGGCATATGCCGTGACGATACCACGACATTTGGCGCCCACCGTGGGGCCTTCATCGTCTGCGGCCGGTGTCTTCATCCCGACGGGCCTCACCATCACCACCGGCGAGCGAGTCGCTTCAGGCTTGATCTCGGAGATCCGGCTCCTCGATCGCGCCGCCGACAACGCCGGCTGCTTCGCCGACAGGCCCTTCCCTGCCGGCGGCAGCGTCATCTCCTTTTGGTGGACACGACGTCTACGTCGCAACTCGCCGCACCGCCGCGCTACCCGCGGCAGTGTGCCGCGCCGTGCAAGCCCTCCCACAGGAGCCGGCGCCGCAACGCCTCGCCAGCCCTCGCATCGTGCAGGTCATGGCAACCGCTGACCTCTATCCATACTAAGACCAACATGGTTTTTTTGATACAAGTCCACGCGCGTCCGCGGCCCCGACTCGGAGCGCAACGTCGACGACCACGCATCCGGCTCGGCCCAAAGCAGCCCGTGCCACCATCCCGGCCGGACGGAGTGCGGGCGAAGTTGAGCTCCCGCTCACCGCAGCGGCGACCCCACCGCCATCGAGGCGGACCTCGGAGGCGCATCGCGCACTCCTCCTCGGCAGAGCCGAAGAGATAGCCACCGCCAAGCGCCAGCCGGAAATCACCCGGCGCGAATACGACCGCGCCACGGCTCACGCCGGGCGGTGACAACCCCAGCCTGAGCCGGCCCGATTCGCCGGAGAGGAGGCGGCTTAGCCGCCGAAATCGACCGCGATGGCGCGGAAGCGCCGGCCCGGTCCGCGGAGCTACCAATCTACAACACCCCCGACAAGAACATGCTCGCGGCCGAAGCCGCCGCAGAAGAGCCGAGCCTCCTTGACGGAGAAGAGCTACGCCGCCGACGAGGCGGGTGGCTGAGTTGTGCCATGCCGCAGCCGAACAGTGCAAGGAACCCTGTGTACGCCAACGCTCCTGCAGCTTCACGCTCGTGGTGCAGCAGTGAACACACAGTGGACGCCCGTGGACACGGCCGAGTCCTCTCGCGCAAGCACCAAGTCGGCGCCGAGACTCCCGTGCCACACACGCAAGCTCCAGCCGGACAAGCCGGCCGGGAAGCGGCAACAGACCGGCCTCCACCAAGACGGAACCAGGAGCAAGACTCCGAGCAGCCGGCGCCCGTACGCCAACATCGGCCGGCTCGTAAGCAAGCGGCGCCGCCACCCGGCACGCTCCCGGCCGGGTCCGCGCGTCGAGCCGGCTTGACGCTCGAGACCGCTCGACCGGCTGGTCGAATCCCGCATCGCGGAAGAAGAAGGGCCAGCCGGCCCAAAGTGCTTCGGGCCCCGCATCGCCAACGAGCCCATGATCGACGGCCGTGCTCCCCCGCGACACCCCCAAGTACGACGGCGACCGCCAAGCCGGAGGACCGGCTACTGGACTATTCCACCGTAGTCGGCATCGCTAGAGGCAACAAGCGCTGGGCGGTATGCTACTCCCCGATGGCCGGTCGGCTCCGCCCGCACCGGCTCAACAACCTGCCAGCCACGGCAGATCGACGGCTGGCTGGATTTCGAGGAAGCCTTCATCGGCAACTTCACCGGCACCTACCGCCGGCCGGGTCGCCCTCGCCAGCCTGGAGATGTGCAAGCAGTGGCCCGGACGAGACGGATCGCGCGTACCGACGCGGCTCGGTGCGAGATGCGCAACTCTTGCGAGGGTGTGCACGAGATCCAAGCCATCAGCCTTCTTCATGGGAGGCTGCCAGCCCAACACCATGTTGTGGCACAAGCTAGGCCGCAGCGAACCCAAGACCGTGGCGGTCCCGATGGCCATCGCGGACAAGTACGCTTGGCCGAGGAAGTCGGAAAAGCGCCGGCCGAAGCATCGCCGGCTCCGTCCGAAGCGGGACCACCACAAGCCGGCCGAGAACAAGCCGGCCGAGGGCGCCTCCCATGGTAGCCGGCGGGACAACTACCGCGGCAAGCGGCACAGCGACCAGCCGGACCGCCGGTACGGCTCCGCCCATGTGGCAGCTCGTAGTCGGACCATGCGGCGGCCGGGGCAGCCGGCGCCGGAAACAAGACCGGCCCCGGAAGCCGAAGTTCACCTTTGAGCAGATGCTCGACTCGGCTGTGCAAGTACCACATCGGCAAGAACCCGTCCAACCACACCACTCGCGATCGCCACTTCATGAAGCGGTTGACAAGCGGCGAACCGCTCCCACCTCCACCCCCGCCTCCACCAGCCGGCGGGCTGGGTGGCCAAGTCGGCACAGAAAACGCCAACCTCGAGCACCACGAGGCTAACCAAGTGCAGCATGGCCGCTACCTGGCCGAGGATGCCACCTACATCATCTTCACCTCCGAGCCCGAGGACAAGACGAGCCAGCAGAGCCGTTCCTCGAGGTCAACGCGGTCATACCGCCGGTCCCCGCACCTGAACCGGTCGAGCATGCCATCACATTTGATCGCCGCGACACACCGGTTGTCCTGCCGAAGCCGGGCAGCTACGCCATGGTCCTCGACCCCACCATCGAGCACAACCCGGTGCAGCATGCGCTTCTCGCGGTCCTCATCGATGGGGGCAGCAAGCATCAACATCCTCTACCGCGACACCGCCCGCAAGCCGGGCATCCAGAGGCCGAGTTGCGCCCCACCCCCATCGTCTTCCATGGCATCGTGCCGAGCCACCGCTGCCAGCCCGATCGGCCGAATCATGCTCGGAGGTGATGTTCGGGAAGCCGGACCACTTCCGCACCGAGAAGATCGAGATCGAGGTGGTGGACCTTGTCGTCCCTACCACACGCTCCCGGGCCGTCCGACCCCGACAAAGTTCATGGCGGTGCCCCACTACGGGTACCCGAAGATGAAGCTGCCTGGCCCAAAAGGGGTCATCACCGTAGCCGGCGACTATCGCCGCACCATGGACTATGCCACGCAGTAGCTCCAAGATGGCCCGGACGTTGGTCATCGCCACCGAGAAGCAGCCTCATCCACGACGCCGTCGCCTTGGCCAAGGCCGCGCGACGGACATGCTAGCTGTAGGCAACCCGGCTGGGACGACTCCACTTCCAGCCGGCCAACAACACCAAGAAGATCCCGCTGGACCCGGCGCAGCCGGGACAAGTACGTCACCATCGGTGCCGGCTTGAACAGCAACAGGAAAGCGAGCTCACCAGCCTTCCTCCGTGAGAATCGAGACATCTTCGCATGGTCTCCAAGGGACATGCCGGGTGTGCCGAGGAGTTGGCTGAGCACCACCTCCACGTCGGCCCGAAGCCAAGCCGGTGAAGCAACCCCTTCAACGCTTCGCCGAAGAAAGAAGAAAGGCCATCGGTGAAGAAATCGCCGGCTGCTCGCAGCCGGCTTCATCATGGGAAGTACCGCACCCGGACTGGTTGGCGAACCCGGTCCTGGTCCTGAAGAAGAACGGCTCCTGGCGCATGTGTATCGACTACACCAGCCTAAACAAGGCGTGCCTGAAGGACCCCTCCCCCCTGCCACGCATAGATCAAGTCATAGATTCGATCACCGGGCCGTGAACTCGTTGTCTTTCCTAGACGCCTATCCAGTGCTACCACCGCATTCCTTTGAATCCGGATGATCAAATAAAGACTTCGTTCATTACCCCGTACGGTGCTTATTGCTATACGACTATGCCATTCGGCTTGAAAAACGCAGGCGACACCTTCCAAAGGTGCATGCAAAAGTGCTTGCAAGATCAAATCGGCAGAAATGTTCACGCATATGTGGATGATGTCGTTGTAAAAACCAAGGAGACGCGTACCTCCTTGACGATCTCGAGAGAAACCTTCACCAATCTGCGAAGATTCCGGATGAAGCTCAACCCGGCCAAGTGCACGTTCGGCGTGCCGCTCGGCCAACTCCTAGGCTACCTCGTCTCTCAGCAAGGGATTGAAGCCAACCCGGAGAAGATTAGTGCCCTCGAGAAGATGGAACTGCCGCAGTGCCTCAAGGACGTCCAGAAGTTCACTAGTTGCCTGGCCTCCTTGAGCCGCTTCGTCAGCCGGCTGGGGGAGAAGGCACTGCCCCTGTACCAGTTGCTGAAGAAATGGGACAAATTCATCTGGTCACCGCAGGCGGATGAATCCTTCCGTGACTTAAAGCGCGTGCTCTCAACCGCGCCCATCCTCGCATCGGCGGCTTCAATGGAGCCGATGCTGTTATACATTGCTGCCACCAATCGTGTGGTTAGCGTCGTCCCGGTGGTGGAGCGCAAAGAAGCCGGCAAGGAGCAGCCGGTTCGGCCGCCCGGCCTACTACCTCAGCGAGGTGCTTTCCCAGTCGAAGCAAAACTACCCCCACTACCAGAAGGTCACCTACGGCGTGTACATGGCGGCCATGAAGCTCAAGCACTACTTTCAAGAGCACCCCGTCAAGGTGGTGGCCACATCACCCTTGGCGGAAATCATTGGCAGGAAAGATGCCAATGGCCGGGTTGCTAAGTGGGCCTTGAGCCGGCGGCCCATACCTTCCTTTACGAGCCACGCACGGCCATCAAGTCGCAGATCCTCGCGGACTTCTTCGTCGACTAGGCCGAGATGCAATACCGCCGCTCGTGCCTGACTCCACACTCTGGAAGCTGCACTTCAACGGCTCGAAGATGCTAAACGGCTTGGGAGCCGGCATCGTCGTCACCTCTCCCAAAGGAGACCGGCTGGACTACGTCCTGCAAATTCACTTCGCCGCATCCAACAATGTGGCGGAGTACGAAGCACTCATTCATGGCTGAAGCTGGCCAAGGAGATAGGCGTGCGTCGATTCTTTGCTTCGGCGACTCCGACTTGGTTATACAAGCAAGCATCCGGCGACCGGGACGCGAAGGACGCCAACATGGCCTCATACCGCTTCCACGTCCAGCAGCCTATCCGGCTTCTTCGATGGTTGCGAATTCCATCATGTGCCGCGAGCAAACAACGAGGCGGCCGACGCCCTATCCAAGCTAGGCTCAACCCGGCAGGAAATTCCGCCGTGCGTTGCCTCGGCGCATCCGCGAAAGCCGTCCATCATACCGTCACCGGACTCGGATTCCATATTCGTGCCGGCTGACCCGGGAGCTTTCAGCCGAACCAGGGGGCTTCATCGCCCAAGTCGGGGGCTTCTCGGTCCAACCCGGGGCTTCTCAGCCAAACTCGGGGCTTCTCAGCCAAACTGGGGCTTTCGCCGAACCGCCGGCCACGCCGAACCCGGCGACCATGCAGTCGAACCCTAAGCTCCCACGCAGAGGCCCCGTTGGTTAGCATATTCGAGATAAGATGCGTACCTTCATGGGCACAAGAATTCCTCTCCTACCTCACCGATGGTGTGCTGCCCAACGACAGGGTTCAAGCCGGCAGATTGAGAGAAGGGCCAAGGCCTATACCATCATCAACCACTAGCTGTATAAACGCAGCGTAAGTGGGGTGTTCCAGCGGTGTGTCGAACCGGCTGAAGGGATTGAACTCCTACGGGAAATCCATCGGTGAGACCTGCGCTCGGAGACGCATAAGAACTCGGTGAAGAGATGCAATGGCTGCCAGCGCTTCGCCAAGAAAAGGCACTCGCCGGCTTCCGCCTTGAAAACCATCCCCATCACCTGGCCGTTTGCCGTATGGGGCTTGGATAAGGTGGGCCCGTTCAGAACTGCCCGAGGCGGCATGACACATCTCTTGGTAATGATTGACAAATTCACCAAGTGGATTGAAGCCAAGCCGATCAAGAAGCTCGGACGCGCTCCACAGCCGTCACATTCCTCAAGGAAATAATCGTGAGATACGGCTACCCCCATAGCATCATCACCGACAACGGCAACAACTTCGCCCAAGGCATCTTCTCTCGCTATTGCGAGGAAATGGGGATCCGAATGGACCTAGCGTCCGTGGCGCATCCGGAATCCAATGGACAAGTGGAGAAAGCCAACGGCTTGATCCTAGCCGGCATCCGGCCCTGGCTGGTGGAGCCGCTCGAGCGAGCAGCCGGCTGCTGGATTGAAGAGCTGCCCAATGTATCGTGGAGCCCGCGTACAACGCCAAACCGCTCGCCGGCTACACACCATTCTTCCTCGTATATGGGGCCGAAGCCGTCTTGCCGACTGATATTGAGCATGACGTGCCAAGAATCAAGCTATACACAGAAGCCGAAGCTAAAGAAGCTCGTGAAGATGGAGTTGATCTGGTCGAAGAGGCCCGACGGCTGGCCGTGTCCAGATCTACCATTTACCAGCAGAGCCTCCGACGCTTATCACAGCCGCGAAGGTCCAGCCCTTAGCATTCCGAGAAGGAGACCTAGTGCTCCGGCTGATCCAACGGACAGCCGGAGCATAAACTGTCATCCCCATGGGAGGGTCCCTTCATCGTGAGCAAGGCGGTAGGCAACGATTCCTACTATCTCATAGATGCCCAAGAGGCTAAGAAAAACAAGTCGAACAAAACTGACGAGGAAACTAAACGTCCCTGGAATGTCAACTTACTTCGCCCATTTTATACTTGAGAGCAGGAATGTATGTATCCCTTGTACTCCTTTTGTAAGCTATGTAAAAGCAAACGCCAAGAGCGTCGATTTCAACAAGTTTTTCGCGTACTCTATTGCTTTCGCCGATTGGCTTGCACCCTCTCACGCGGCCGGCTCCAGCACCGTGATCCGGTTTCCCGACAGCCGGCTCCCGATCAAGCTCGCGACCGCAACCCGGCTGTCCCGACCGGCGGGGGTAAGTGCTTAAGGAACCGACACGCGAAAGACGGCTAAGGGAAAGAGTGAAGGCGAATTGACCCTTGTAGAACTTTTTCATAAAAGTGCCGGACTCAGTCGAACTCGGCTCGTTCGACCGAAATATCTGTCGGCCTCACCCAGCCGGCACGCTCTTGATCCGGCGACGGACCGCAAGTCGGACGTACGATCGGCAAGGGCAAAGCCAAAGACTGGGGCGGATGGGGAAAAGCGAACGAACCGGAAGAAAACAAGCCGGCACACAAATGATTAACAAACACATTAAAGTGTGACGTAATAAAAGGATAATAACATTGTCTTACATATGCACCCGCATCCCGGGATTTAACAACCTGTCTTGCAAAAGAAAAAATTACATGCGGATAAATTTAAGCGCCGGCTGGATCGTGACCAGCCGGGGGAGCGTTTGACGAGCCGGCTGCCGGGTTCTCTCCGGCGCATCCGGCATGCCGTCCGCCCTCATCATCCTCGGGCTCCTCCTCCTCGTCTTCTGAAGGCGGATTCGGGTCCGCGACGAAGATGCCCTTGTTGACGAAGTCGGTGATGGCGCAGGCGCTGTAACGCCCCACTTTGGCAACCTTGTTTATTTGTCCATAATGCAAAAATTAGGGGGAACAAAAACTTTTTCTTTAGACTAATTAAGATGAATTGCCTTGATCTGTTTGTTATGATGAATTGCTTTGATCTGTTGGTTGATGAATTGTCTTGATTTGCTTGTTGAGTTTTGTCTTGAGCTACCTCTTAGAACAACATCCCTAGTGGTTAAACAAGCAACTCACCAAATAAAACACATGTGTGTCCTAGGAAAAGTTGTTTTCCTTCTTACTACACCAAACCTCTCTACTTATGGCAACATGAGTATGCCATCTTGAGTTTCCTGTTGGTGCAATCTAGCTCAAATCATCCTTAATTCAAAACTTGGGATCCTCTAACCCTAGCTACATCCCTCTCTTATACCCACTCATCCTTGTTGGTTTTGAGGCCATGTCGACCATCTGTGTTGACAGGCTTAAAATGTCCAGGACTTTGGCAATTGATCTCTAAGCACCCACAACTGTTATTGTTGACTTCAACGCATGGATCTCATCTATGCAACATCCTCTTCAACCTCCACGACTTGCATGTCTCGGTCAATCCTTGCAGCTCATATATTCAACTTAATCTTGTACCCTATCCAAAGTTTAACCTCAAGATCACTTCCTGCACTTTTGCCTCTTGTTTTCATTAAAGTTTAATCTTCACAAAACCAAGAGTGGAATGATGGGTACATTTTGTAGCCACTATCTACCCTTGAGAACACTTCTCTCTAAACTAGTTTTCTTTAAAAATCCTATTGTTTTTCCTTCTCTAGTTTTGATCACCGTGACTACTTCTAGTTTCATTAAATCTTCTCAAGATATTTCTTCAAAAAAAACAAGGGACTGAAATGGGTTTTGTTTCTCATCCCATTTCTACCAATTACTGATTTCTAAAACATTATTTTTTATCTTGCCTTCTTTTTTAACAAAAGGCTTGTTTATGGTACTTATACCATTCCTTGTTTTTCTCTTGCTTATTTTACATTTGAGAAAAACTCTACCTTACTTGAGAAAGTAAGTAGAATATTTTGAACTCCTATGTTCCAACTAGTTTCCTTTCAACATTTTCAAATTCCATTCCACTTGAGTTCATTACCAATTGTCCCTAGACAATTGAGGTGTTTTAAATACTTTTCAAATGAATCCTTTTCCTTATGGCAACACTTGCACATCTTGTGTACATCTCCAATCTACCCCATAATGTTCCTTCATCCTCCAATTCTTGATCAAGTAGATGATCTCTTGATACTTTCTATTGGACTCCCTTCAACTAAACTCCTAGACTCAGGGAGTAATTCAAATCACTCCCAATTGACCTCTTATTTGAAGAACAGGTTATATTTCATCATACCCATCTCAATCCTCTATTCTTTTCCATCACCACCTTAACCTCATGAATTGGTGACTTATGTCAATATATTCATCCTTGTGAGTATTTGAATACTTAACTCACCATCCCATCTACCTTGACATGCTCATGCATTGTTGCATGTGGTCAATCCCAATCCTTCCAAAATTGAATTCAAATAAAAACTTCTAATCATCAAATATACCTTTGGGTCTATTTTTCATCTTATGTTTGTCCCAACCATAGTGGTAACAATTATCCTTGGAGTAAATATCACCTCACCCTTATTTTTATCTATATGTATCTACTCCTATACTTATCATCATCCAAATCACTCATGGACATTATCTCCTCAACATCATGCCTTGGCCTATACACATTGATGTTGTGCCTCTCTCTCACATTGCTCACTTGTGCTTGGTAAGAATGGAGCCGGCCATGACAAATTCGGCCGTCATTTTCCCCCTCACTTTCTTCTCTTGCAAGCCTTGACTCCCAACTACCCCAACAAATAAATGGGCAGCCACCCACCATAGCCAATCAAAGAAGGAGGCAGCCACCATCCTCCCTCTTTATAATGAGGTTGGCCGGCCACTCCACCTCCCCTTTGCTCATTTTTCTCACTCTCCACTCCCTCACACTCTCCCCCTGCCCTCCACCACGAGCTGCTGCTCCTCCTAGCAACCATGGCCGGCCATGGCCATGGGAACCATCCAAGAAGCAGCTCCCCTCCTCCCTCAAGCTTCCCCTCACCATGAGAGCTTCCTCTCACTCTCTTCTCCCCTAACCCTAGATGAATCCAGCTCTATTTTTCCTTTCTCCTCTCACAAGATTGGATCTTGATGCAGGTGCATGTTGGTCCAAGCATGGAGAAGGATGAGAAAACCTCAGATCTGAAGCTCTTGACCAAAGTTCGTCCAAAATCTTGCAGTAATTTCTGTAATCTTGCTGTTTCAGATTCTGGTACGAACTTGTAAAATCCACCAAATCTCGTGTGAAGATCCAAATCGAGTGATTCAAAGTTCCGCAGATAGATATTGAAAAGATCTACAACTTGACATTGGTCTTATACTCAAATTCGTTACTGATTCTCCTCGGTAAATAAAGTTCTTTAAACATGCAGAATCACTGTTTGTTAGATTTGTTCCGTTTTACAAAACCTTTTTGAGCAAACTCAACTGTGGGTGAAACCCTCTGCAATACCTTCATTTTGGAGGTGGTTTCACTTCGATTGACCTCCTGAAACGGAAATGGTTCACAGATCAAGATCTGGTCAGATCTGACTTTGTCGAATTAAACCAGGAGCTTGGGAACGAATTTTTGAATGAAACCAATTGGGTAAGAACCAGCTTTTCAATACCTTTCAGATGCAGCTGACCTCATATTTTTATGAGTTATGTACGATTTGTGGTGAATTAAAATTGTTATGTCTGTTAGCTTTTAAATCACCAAAAATCCATCTTTGAACCTAATTGAATGATTCCAGTTCTGTAGGACTACTGAATGTTATCTTAATCATCTCAAACAAGTTTCAAACCTTTATCTATTTTGTAAATCCAGAGGTAAAGCAAATGGTATAGACATGCAATAATCTTGTCAATCCATTTGTGAGAGTTTCAGAAAGAATTTGAACCCAAATCCAATTGTGTGTGCATCTCTGTTTAAATATATTTCAAATGCCAGTGGTCTCGTATTTTTAGGATTTTTCTATGATTTATGGCTTACAGTTCTTGTTTTCTGTACAGTCAATTCAAAGAAATTCCTAAATTTGTAGGATTCATAGTTTTGGGTGATTCCAATTGGGTTAGTCTTTTATTAGTACTGGCCATCTAGAAAAAATATTATTAGTATCTGTTCATACATATTTGTTGCTGTTAGTAATGTATATGTGTGACATGCTTTGTTGAAGCAAAACTTTTCGGTTTATTTAAAACCCTTGACCAACTCTTTTTAGTAGAGATGGGAAACCTTTGTTTTAGGCTTGCAAAACAAAACCTCTGCAACTTAACATTAGCTCTTTTGTTTAGCTTGAGTTTTTGAATGGTGTGGTATCTTGCTTGCTTCCTATTATTGTATTGTGTTATGTGAACAAATTAAGTTAGGAAAACTATTTTCTACTTTTCCAAAAATGTTTGAAAATGTTTTGTAAATGTTTGGGATGCCAAACTAATGAACTTGTCCTCTTTATGATGTTATCTACCGGAGGATACTTAGTTGTGCCATGGTGATGCCGAGAGAGGCAATTGCTAAGTCGTGGCACTCTCATACCTCTACTAGGTAAATAAATGGGGTTTTCTAAATTAAAACTCTTGAAGTTGTTTTGTGATATCTATAAGTCCTTAGTATGTTATCCCTTGGCTGCATGGTTAGTTGTTGATTGTTGAATGTTGTTTTGTTGGTGCAATGTGATTGATTGTGTTCCTTTTATATTTTTCGGCGATAGATGCGAACAATTCCGGAGAAGAAGAAGTGGAATACGACGAGGATTTTATTTATATTGTTGGAATTCTTATATTGATGGAGTTGAAGAAGTACAGGGACAAATAAGCCAAGGCAAGCCATCTTTTGATCTCTGATTCGGTGTCTAGTTGGATGTCATTTGTTGATGTGCAGAGCACCTTGGTTCTATGTGTGTTGTTCTCCTTATTATTGTCATCTATGTATGGTTGCTAGTGGAGTACTCCCTAGTGGTGATACTCCACTATTGTCTGGTGATATTGGGATGCATGGCATCATGGTCATGCTATTCCACTTGGTTATCGTGTATGCTCAACTTGAGCATGTCTCACCTCAAGATAATGACTTACACCACACCCACCCCCTTTGTAGTATAGATGTATCAATGTCATGATCTTGGTGTATTCTCAACTTGAGAGGAGTATGCCGTGTACCATCTTGGAGAATATGTTGGATAGTGATACTCCACTATCTAAGTTGTGTAGTTAGCATCACAAATCTGAGAGTATATTCCTCCTCGTGTTGTCATAAATACATGCTTACCTTAAGCAAGTATGATCCACTCCACTACCCCTTTATACCTCATCTATGGCGTGATGACTCTCATCTCGGCCGTAGTGCAATACTAGTTCAACTCATGAAACTATAGGTTGGGAACCCCTCAAGGTTTACCTTGTTGTAAAAGTTTTGAGAAAACCTTGGGTGAGTCGACCTTACCCGAGTGTATGGTTTATGAAAGGAAAGGATCTTGGAAAAGATGGTTGGTAAGAGGAATGTGTGTGTGTAAAGTGGGGTTTTCAGAAAAACGACACACGTTTCTTTGTATTCGCCCGGAACAACTAAACCGCGCAACCACATTACCCCAACGTGGGCACGGGGCTTAGCCCTAGTTTGTTGAAGCTAGCATGGGACACCTTCACAACTCTCTAGGAGGGTCACGATGACCTCGACGCTGGGTTGCGCTGCGAAGGAGGCAATACACCGTAGTTGTCTATAGCCGGACGATTGCCGAGGGTCTTCGTCGTGGCGCCGGAGATACGCTCAAAAGGAGGTATGCTCGCCGGGGTGCCGGGAAGGGTTAAGCCCGCAGGGAAGGACTCATGCCAGTGGAGATAAGCGAAAGGTTATGTCCGAGTTTCTGTCATGGCATAGTTGATATGCAGGGATGATGCCCACATGATAGACTCGCGGATCTTGTGGGGAAAGTGTGTAACTCTGCAGAGTCAAATCTATTCGAATAGCCGCGTCCGCGGTCATGGACGGTTGGGATGGCCGTTACCGAGCTGTGTCGCGTTTTGTTTTAGAAATGTTTTACAAAGAAAATGAGAAGGTGTTTGATGTACCGGAAGGGTACGGGAAAGGTTGTGTCGACCATATGGAGATGGTCGAGGAGGAAAAATAATTTGGGGATACCCCTTCCTAGTGTTTCATGTTGAGGAACTCTTTTGAAGTATCTTCTTCAACAAAGATATAGAGATGTCATAGGATATCTTTTGAAGTATCTTCTTCAACAAAGATATAGAGATGTCATAGGATATCTTTTGAAGTATCTTCTTCAACAAAGATATAGAGATGTCATAGAATGCCCCCGTAGTGTCCCCTTCAAGTCCGAGATGTTGGGATACTATATCCACAAGAGAAACTATTTCTCTTTCACGTGCTATATCCACAAGAGGAACTATTTCTCTTCTCCATGCTATTTCCACAAGAGAAATTAGCTCTTCCCTCTTGTCATCTTAGATTAGCACTTGTTATCTTGCACTCTTGCAAAGTACCTTCTTGATGGTTTGCGAGTACAATTCCAATGTACTCACGGCTTTGTCCCCGGCTATTTACTTGGCCAGACTTGGAGGAACACGATGGATGAAGAAGGAGTTGACGACGTCTATGCGAGCTAGGAACGTCTTCCCGGTCGCCTGCTCTGTAGGGTTATGGCAGATGACTTGGGTACTGCGCTGCTGAAGTGACGATGCTACTCTGATGTTTAGTTAGGCCCTTCGAGGCTATTATGTAAGTATTGGTCATGTGACCTCATTGTAATTTTCTTATTCCTCTTTGTAATGGATGATGTAATTTGATATCAGTTCGGTTATGTGTTCACGACACACTGATCATGGGATCGTGAACGCGTATACATAACGAGGTATTTCGGACAGCTAGTCCGGGGTCCCCACAGAGCTGGTATCAGAGCTATCCTGACTGTAGGAGACCTTAGTTAGCATGGACGTTAGTTAGGAAACAATTACTTGGGAAAAACTATTTACGAAACAAATTCTTTCTTTAGTCGGAAGCATAGCTTCTACTCCTCTTATTTCTTCAAGACTTCTAAATTCTTGTCTCTCCGCTTGATTCAAATGTTTGAAAAATTTTACTCTATTGTCTCATCCACTTCAAACCTACATATTGGACGATGTCCCCAACTCAGACCGGAGACTCGAACTCAAAGATGGATCAATCCCTCAGGAAGTCTCATGTATATCCAACAACAACTATTGAAGATTGGAGGCCGACTTAGCCATGCTCATGAAAGGATTATAACATCATATCTTTGGATGTCACCAAAGTATGTCAAAGATCTGACCTTGTTCCTCCATGGACTTGCACCTTTTTGCAGTCGCCTGGGATCAAGTCCTCAGTTCCTGACTAGTAATTTTTAGGCCAGCCACGAGAAGATCTCGACTTTGGGAGTACCTCAATAGCTACCCCTTCGAAGACCTCATGTTTCCGGGATGTCGAGACTAGAAGTTCTACACAGTTTTCTCCTCCACCTCAACATCAACGACTCAACACCAGGCCTCTTCACCACCAACTACTACAAGGATCCAAGTTGAAGTCGATGCCGACGATATGAAGACGTCAACATATGCGACCAGCCCCAAACCTATAGGATGGATAGGACAAACTCAATCTCTTTGATTGAGCTACCCCCGCGCATTAGGTATCTCTGGATACTTAGAGTGCCTTGTTTGGTGTGCTGATTGCTTGTAATTCCCTAGTGTTCTTCCTTGAGTGTTTGTATCTGTTTGTTGTGTGTATTTTTGTCTTGCTATTTAGGTCTAAAAACATTCTTAGTGTGATAACCCAGCGTAGGAAGCCTCTCTAAGATGTTTTCACCCTCACCTACCTCGCCGATGTTTTGCTAACTGCTAGTTAGTTGGATAGGTTAACAGAAGGCTCTAACTCTAACCCTGTTAGCAGTTGTTTTTCAACCGTCAGGAAAACTAACCCAGACCCCTATCTACGCCGACTACTTTCAAGATCAGCTGGAGCGACTCTACCACGCCAACGAAGCAGAAGCCCCTACCTTCAAGAGTGACTGCACCTCGGCGAGAAGACATACCAATTTGGTCTAATCTTAGAGCATAATCGCGCTAACCTCGAGGATAACTTTTTGAAACTACCCTCTAACACGCCATCTAACAAGCTGAGAGGACAATAGAGTCAAAGCCAAGCTACATCACATGGTTCATCTGGTCCTCATCAAGTGAAGACTCCTGAAGATACCTCAAGAACTCAAGACTAGGTGCAACTTACCCGCTCACCAACTGGTATAAGTCAGCACCAACCCGCAAGCTGAAGATTGTCTTCGACGACCTCTGTTGCTGCTTCATATAGATACCAACTAGGTGTTTCATCAACTTACTAACTCACTGCGCGTATGGTTTAGTTAACACGTGAGTGCCTCTTGAAGTGGTGGTCTGCACGTCGCCCCCGAAGATTCTTCAGCTGAACAAGGAAGACCGATGATTTCTTCAGAAGCCCCAGACAGAACTACAAGGCAGAAGCTCTGGGTTTTCCGAGAACCCGATGAAAAATCTTAAGGGTGGAAGACTCCGTCTTCCACCAAAAGTTGGAGCTAACCCTAAAATTTAAACCCTTCTAACACACCGTTGGAAACATGGGATGCACTAAACCCTCTTGAAGCCATGGACTACACAACGCTCTCTGAAGATGTTCGACTCAAGACGAGGGATCAATGGCTTCTCCAAGAATCGACCGACAAGACCCGTGGCCGAAGCTTACAGTTTTTAACGCCCCTCCCTGATGAACAATTTTAAGGGTGGAAGACTTTGTCTTCCACTAAAATCAAGCTAACTCTAAAAAGTTTTCATTCCTGCTCAAGCACCGTTGGGTGCACTAATCCTCCCACAGTCTTGAACCTCCGCTAGGATCGTGAAGAAGCTACAGATCTAACACTTGCATGGAGTAGACAACCTCCTCACGAAGCTTGCTCTCGGCCAGGAGTTACCCTGTCTCTCAAAAGATGAAGCAACGACCTTCTCAACAATGACACGTCTACAGAAGGATGGAGTCTAACTCTAGTCAACTTTGAAAAACTCCATAGTCCTACGCTTAGTAATCTCGGGACGAGATTATTTTAAGGGTGGAAGAGTCTGTAACGCCCCACTTTGGCAACCTTGTTTATTTGTCCATAATGCAAAAATTAGGGGGAACAAAAAGTTTTTCTTTAGACTAATTAAGATGAATTGCCTTGATCTGTTTGTTATGATGAATTGCTTTGATCTGTTGGTAGATGAATTGTCTTGATTTGCTTGTTGAGTTTTATCTTGAGCTACCTCTTAGAACAACACCCCTAGTGGTTAACCAAGCAACTCACCAAATAAAACACATGTGTGTCCTAGGAAAAGTTGTTTTCCTTCTTACTACACTAAACCTCTCTACTTATGGCAACATGAGTATGCCATCTTGAGTTTCCTGTTGGTGCAATCTAGCTCAAATCATCCTTAATTCAAAACTTGGGATCCTCTACCCCTAGCTACATCCCTCTCTTATACCCACTCATCTTTGTTGGTTTTGAGGCCATGTCGACCATCTGTGTTGACAGGCTTAAAATGTCCAGACTTTGGCAATTGATCTCTAAGCACCCACAACTGTTATTGTTGACTTCAATGCATGGATCTCATCTATGCAACATCCTCTTCAACCTCCACGACTTGCATGTCTCGGTCCAATCCTTGCAGCTCATATATTCAACTTAATCTTGTACCCTATCCAAAGTTTAACCTCAAGATCACTTCCTGCACTTTTGCCTCTTGTTTTCATTAAAAGTTTAATCTTCACAAAACCAAGAGTGGAATGATGGGTACATTTTGTAGCCACTATCTACCCTTGAGAACACTTCTCTCTAAACTAGTTTTCTTTCTTAAAAATCCTATTGTTTTTCCTTCTCTAGTTTTGATCACCAGACTACTTCTAGTTTCATTAAATCTTCTCAAGATATTTCTTCAAAGAAAACAAGGGACCGAAATGGGTTTTGTTTCTCATCCCATTTCTACCAATTACTGATTTCTAAAACATTATTTTCTATCTTGCCTTCTTTTTTAACAAAAGGCTTGTTTATGGTACTTATACCATTCCTTGTTTTCCTCTTGCTTATTTTACATTTGAGAAAAACTCTACCTTACTTGAGAAAGTAAGTAGAATATTTTGAACTCATATGTTCCAACTAGTTTCCTTTCAACATTTTCAAATTCCATTCCACTTGAGTTCATTCCCAATTGTCCCTAGACAATTGAGGTGTTTTAAATACTTTTCAAATGAATCCTTTTTCTTATGGCAACACTTGCACATCTTGTGTACATCTCCAATCTACCCCATAATGTTCCTTCATCCTCCAATTCTTGATCAAGTAGACGATTTCTTGATACTTTCTATTGGACTCCCTTCAACTAAACCCTAGACTCAGGGAGTAATTCAAATCACTCCCAATTGACCTCTTATTTGAAGAACAGGTTATATTTCATACCCATCTCAATCCTCTATTCTTTTCCATCACCACCTTAACCTCATGAATTGGTGACTTATGTCAATATATTCATCCTTGTGAGTATTTGAATACTTAACTCACCATCCCATCTACCTTGACATGCTCATGCATTGTTGCATGTGGTCAATCCCAATCCTTCCAAAATTGAATTCAAATAAAAACTTCTAATCATCAAATATACCTTTGGGTCTATTTTTCATCTTATGTTTGTCCCAACCATAGTGGTAGCAATTATCCTTGGAGTAAATACCACCTCACCCTTATTTTTATCTATATGTATCTACTCCTATACTTATCATCATCCAAATCACTCATGGACATTATCTCCTCAACATCATGCCTTGGCCTATACACATTGATGTTGTGCCTCTCTCTCACATTGCTCACTTGTGCTTGGTAAGAATGGAGTCGGCCATGACAATTTCGGCCAGCCATTTTCCCCCTCACTTTCTTCTCTTGCAAGCCTTGACTCCCAACTACCCCAACAAATAAATGGGCAGCCACCCACCATAGCCAATCAAAGAAGGAGGTAGCCACCATCCTCCCTCTTTATAAGGAGGTTGGCCGGCCACTCCACCTCCCCTTTGCTCATTTTTCTCACTCTCCACTCCCTCACACTCTCCCCTCGCCCTCCACCACGAGCTGCTGCTCCTCCTAGCAACCATGGCCGGCCATGGCCATGGGAACCATCCAAGAAGCAGCTCCCCTCCTCTCTCAAGCTTCCCCTCACCATGAGAGCTTCCCTCTCACTCTCTTCTCCCCTAACCCTAGATGAATCCAGCTCTATTTTTCCTTTCTCCTCTCACAAGATTGGATCTTGATGCAGGTGCATGTTGGTCCAAGCCTGGAGAAGGATGAGCAATCCTCAGATCTGAAGCTCTTGACCAAAGTTCGTCCAAAATCTTGCAGTAATTTCTGTAATCTTGCTGTTTCAGATTACGGTACGAACTTGTAAAATCCACCAAATCTCGTGTGCGAGATCCAAATCGAGTGATTCAAAGTACCGCGAGATATATATTGAAAAGATCTACAACTTGGCATTGGTCTCATCCTCAAATTCGTTACTGATTCTCCTCGGTAAATAAAGTTACGTAAACACGCGAGAATCACTGTTTGTTAGATTTGTTCCGTTTTACAAAACCTTTTTGAGCAAACTCAACTGTGGATGAAAGCCCTCTTTAATACCTTTATTTTGGCGGTGGTTTCAGTTCCATTGACCTCCTGAAACTAAAATGGTTCACAGATCAAGATCTGGTCGGATCCGACTTTGTCGAATTAAACCAGGAGCTTGGGAGCGAATTTTTGACTGAACCCTATTGGGTAAGAACCAGCTTTTCAATACCTTTCAGATGCAGCTGATCTCATATTTTTATGAGTTATGTACGATTTGTGGTGAATTAAAATTGTTGTTCGTGTGTTCACGAGATATGTCCGTTAGCTTTTAAATCACCAAAAATCCATTTTTGAACCTAATTGAGTGATTCCAATTCGGTAGGATTACGGGATGTTTTCTTAATCATCTCAAACAAGTTTCAAGCATTTATCTGTTTTGTAAATCCAGACGTAAAGCAAATGGTATAGACATGCAATAATTTTGTCAATCCATTTGTGAGAGTTTCAGAAACAATTTGAACCCAAATCCAACTGCGTGTGCATCTCTGTTTAAATATCTTTCAAATGCCAGTGGTCTCATATTTTTAGGATTTTTCTACGATTTATGGCTTACAGATCTTGTTTTGTGTACAGTCAGATTCAAAGAAATTCCTAAATTTGTAGGATTCATATTTTTTGGTGATTCCAATTGGGTTAGTCTTTTATTAGTACTGGCCATCCAGGAAAAATATTATTAGTCTCTGTTCATACATATTTGTTGCTGTCAGTAATGTATATGTGTGACATGCTTTGTTGAAGCAAAACTGTTCGGTTTATTTAAAACCCTTGACCAACTCTTTTTAGTAGAGATGGGCAACCTTTGTTTTAGGCTTGCAAAACAAAACCTCTGCAACTTAACATTAGCTCTTTTGTTTAGCTTGAGTTTTCGAATGGTGTGGTATCTTGCTTGCTTCCTATTATTGTATTGTGTTATGTGAACAAATTAAGTTAGGAAAACTATTTTCTACTTTTCCAAAAATGTTTGAAAATGTTTTGTAAATGTTTGGGATGCCAAACTAATGCACTTGTCCTCTTTATGATGTTATCTACCAGGGGATACTTAGTTGTGCCATGGTGATACCGAGAGAGGCAATTGCTAAGTCGTGGCACTCTCATACCTCTACTAGGTAAATAAATGGGGTTTTCTAAATTAAAACTCTTGAAGTTGTTTTGTGATATCTATAAGTCCTTAGTATGTTATCCCTTGGCTGCATGGTTAGTTGTTGATTTTTGAATGTTGTTTTGTTGATGCAATGTGATTGATTATGTTCCTTTTATATTTTCCGGCGATAGATGCGAACAATTCCGGAGAAGAAGAAGAAGTGGAATCGGACGAGGATTTTATTTATATTGTTGGTATTCTTATATTGATGGAGTTGAAGAAGTACAGGGACAAATAAGCCAAGGCAAGCCATCTTTTGATCTCTGATTCGGTGTCTAGTTGGATGTCATTTGTTGATGCCCAGAGAACCTTGGTTCTATATGTGTTGTTCTCCTTATTATTGTCATCTATGTATGGTTGCTAGTGGAGTACTCCCTAGTGGTGATACTCCACTATTGTCTGGTGATATTGGGATGCATGGCATCATGGTCATGCTATTCCACTTGGTTATCGTGTATGCTCAACTTGAGCATGTCTCACCTCAAGATAATGACTTACACGACACCCACCCCTTTGTAGTATAGAGGTATCAATGTCATGATCTTGGTGTATTCTCAACTTGAGAGGAGTATGCCGTGTACCATCTTGGAGAATATGTTGGATAGTGATACTCCACTATCTAAGTTGTGTAGTTAGCATCACAAATCTGAGAGTATATTCCTCCTCGTGTTGTCATAAATACATGCTTACCTTAAGCAAGTATGATCCACTCCACTACCCCTTTATACCTCATCTATGGCGTGATGACTCTCATCTCGGCCGTAGTGCAATACTAGTTCAACTCATGAAACTATAGGTTGGGAACCCCTCAAGGTTTACCTTGTTGTAAAAGTTTTGAGAAAACCTTGGGTGAGTCGACCTTACCCGAGTGTATGGTTTATGAAAGGAAAGGATCTTGGAAAAGATGGTTGGAAAGAGGAATGTGTGTGTGTAAAGTGGGGTTTTCAGAAAATGACCGCTCTCCTCCGCCGGCAAGCACCGCCACCCCCACAAACCACCGGCAAACACCACCGCGGCCCCACCGCCACCGCCGCAACCGCAAGAGCATCGACACCATCTACCACCGGCTTACCACCGCCACCACCGCCAAGCTACTTTGACCCTTTTCTTCCTCTAACTTGTGTTTGCTTGTTCCGGTTTGACTGCCTTGTTTGTGAAACTAACCCGCAGCTCCGAAGCAAGCGACGACATCCTCGGCACCCCGGACTTGCAACCGTACTCTTGACATCACCGCCATCATCGCAAGTTGTGTGTTCATCACCGCCTAACATCTTAGGTATAACTTGCATTCCCCTTGTAACCCCTCTTCTTTTGCGATCTATCCTATCGAGCATTGCTTATTGAGTGTTGCGAGACATTGCACGTGGCCCCGATTGTGAGGTGTGTGTGTAGTCTGGAGTCAAGCTTATAAGCAAGTACTCGTGTGGCAAAATAGCAAAGGCGAGCTAACGCTAACATAGAGCGAGAAAAATAAAGAAAAGCACAAAAAGAGTGCAAGTGCCATCATACATAAAAAAGAGTGCAAGTGCCATCATACATACAAAAGAGTGTCAAGTGCCACCAAATACAAAAGAGAGAAAAGAGAAGAGAGGCTACATGTGAATCTAGTTGTCTCTCCATTTGCAACCAAAGCTTTGCCTCTCCTTGTGTTAGTGTGACACCGAGCACCCTTACATACACTTTTCCGCTCACTTTTGGTTGCACTAACCCCGCTTATCCCGTGTGTGTTCCACATCTTTTCCGTGTTTATAGTGATCATCGCTTTGACATTTGAATTTTTGGATTTCACCCACTCTTGACAATACACTTGATTTCCGATTTCGTCTTTTGGCTTTCCACCATACTCACCTAACACAATGTTTGCTAGCTTTTGCGTGTGCTTTTGTGTGCGTGCCCGATACAATTGTTCTAACTCTCGGTTTTGTTGGATCACCCCAATCTTTTCATACCACGGTAAGGTGGCGAGGTAGATTTCCTTCCACCACATACATATACACCTTCCTAGTGAGATACACATGATGTCCCCACAAGAGCAAGCCGAGATGAGAGCATACTTCGCCGAGCTAGATGCTCGAGAGGCCAAAATGACCCTCCAAGACAAAGCCGAGTGCAAATCCTACTTCAAACACCTTGAGAGCAAGAGTGACACACCCCATGAGGCGAGTGAAGACACTTTGATTTCTAACAACTCAACCTCTACTCCTCTTGTGTTGTCTTCCTCTTTGCTAGGTTGCTCGGACATCGACGACGCCATTGCCATGGAGATGAGGGACTCCACTATATGTGAGATGAGTGACTCCACTATATGTGAGCTTGATGAGTGCCACCACTTCGAGAGCATGAGCGATACACCAAGTGAGATGAGTGTGGTAGTTGATAGGTCATGTGAGGCCATTTCAAGTTCTAACAACTTACCCTCTACCTCTAGTGTGTTCTCTTCTGTCTCATTAGGTACCATGGATGACGAGACGCCGATCATGGAAAATATGTACATGGTGCATGAAGATGATGATATCACACCATGCTTGTTGCTTGAAGATGAACATGAATGCCACATCGAGTCTACCTCTTCCACAACACCTACCTCATATGAGCGGGACTACAAAGGTACCTATATGGGTGTTGATGATGCCATGATCCCACTAGTGGACATGATGATTTGTGAGTGCTTACATGAGTTCGATGATCCTATTGCTATGTCATATGCTTCTTTCACTTTCCCTTGTCATACTTGTGATACCACCATTGTTGATCATGTGGAAATAGTTGCTTGTGACAATTTGACCATGCCATGCTATGATACAAACTTGAACATGTTTTGTGCTACATGCTTGCAATATTCTCCCATTAGTGCAACCAAAATGTTGAATACTTTCTCTTTCCAATGCTTGGTTTGCCATAATGTTAATATGCTTATAAATGAGATTGCCCCCATAGCCCTCTCACATTTTGGAGACTTTGCATATATCCATGTTGAGCATGTTCCCATGTTTACTCCGCATATTCACCACATCTACTATGGTAAATTGCTTAATGCTAATGGTGATGTGCAAAAGAAATGGACCATCATGATGGATGATGTGTTTATATACCATGCACACACGTTCTTTGCTTTGCCTATTGTGTGTGTAGGTACACGGAAGACAAGGTCAACCTCGATTGAGCACGAGTTGACCAAACGAGCTCTTGAGAGCATAATACAAGTAAGTACAAGATCGAACCCGGCTCTAATACCTTTCCCATGCTTTGCATTGAACATGCCGAAAAATCTCTCTTTCTTATGGTTCTTTTGCAAGCATGATGATGTGATTCTTACCGTTGGTGTTGCCACAAATATGAGGACCAATTTCTCTTTCAGATGGTTTGTGTGCACACATGTGGATGATATTTTGGACACTCTCCCTTATGTGTTTTTGCCAAATTCTCCTCTTATTGCTTCAAGGATGTTGAACAATTTCTCTTTCCGATGCCTTGAGTGCAATAATGCACATGAGTTTCTACATGAGATGGACATCATAGTCGTCTCACAATTTGGAGATTTTGTGTTTCCGCATTTGGAAGATATCCATACGGAGTTCTTACACATTGACCTTGCATATGCATTATTCTTGATATATTTGTGTTGTGCTAACGGTGTTGTGAACATGAATGGACATGTCGTTGATGATATGCTTCTCTATCACGCACACATATACTTTGCTTGGTCTTTGTTGTGTGATGGTACACGTGACTTGTGGATGAGCGTCAATGAGTGGTTCCGCCCACATACTTCAACGACCCAAGATCTCTCGATGAGAGCACACCAAGCATCTTGCTAAGGTGACCTCCTTCTACTTACGGCCTCTTGCTAAACACATTGAACTTTGGCTACGCTTTGATTGTTCCTTTGCTTTTCTTGTGCTATTGATAGGGCTGTCGACAAGTGAAGGAACATTCAAGCGTTGGTGTCATCTACCTCCTCTACACGTTCATGAAGACTCATCGTCGAGGACGACTCTTTTTCAAGTGGGGGGAGATGATGTAGCCCGACCTACGGTCTACGCTTCATCATGCGCGTCAACGTCAAGAACCACACTCAAGGCCGAGGTCACGGAGGCATGGAAGAGAAGAAGGAAGAAGATGCGTCCGAGGTCGCCAAGAAGAAGAAGTCGCATGAAGCATCACCTCCGGGCCGGATTGTCCACTCCCATCAAGGCCGGACAATCCGCCCTCCCCATGCACTTCCAACACTTGGGCCTAGCCCATGTAACCTCCCTCTATGCTATTTGTATGCCTAAACTACCCCTCCTTATGGGCTCCCAATATATAGGCTCCCACCCCCCCTTCATTAGGATAGAGTTGATGAACTAGAATTTGGCTCATGCCTCCACCATCCCTTTGGGATTAGGGAAACCCCCTCCTTAGATTACCCAAATCTATTGTACAAGGCACTCCTTATATGATTAGTCTCTCACACTTGTGATTCTACCACCGGTCTCTCGCTCGTGTGATTCTACCGATTGTATACCGATCTTCCTCTCGGGGATTCTACCGCGTGTCTTTCTCTTGAGAGATTCTATCGGGATAGTGGTTCGGGCTATCGGGAGTAAACCGAATTGTATCGGGTTGGTGTGCGTTTGCGTGTGTTCATCGTGTTCATCGCCGTGTTCTTCGTGTTCTTCCTCTTCCCCGCCTTTCCCTCGGTCAATTCGTGAGATCGGGCAACCCACGTGGCCTTAGGCCGCATCACTGTAGCAACCTCTCCTTATCTTCATTTTATTGCATTGTTGTGCCAAGTAAAGTCTTTATAGTAAAGTCAATACTAGATTTGGATTGCTTTGCGCAGGAACAGATTTCTTGTCTGCCACAAAATTGAGCCGCCCCTGTCTGTAGAAAATTTATAAAAATCTGCCACTTTACGTGCGTGATCCTCAGATATGTACGCAACTTTCATTCAATTTGGGCATTTTCATCTGAGCAAGTCTGGTGCCTCTAAAAAATTCGTCTCTACGGACTGTTCTGTTTTGACAGATTCTGCCTTTTATTTCGCATTGCCTGTTTTGCTATGTTTGATGGATTTCTTTGTTCCATTAACTTTCAGTAGCTTTGTGAAATGTCCAGAAGTGTTAAGAATGATTATGTCACCTCTGAATATATGAATTTTCAATTATGCACTAACCCTCTAATGAGATTGTTTTGAGTTTGGTGTGGAGGAAGTTTTCAAGGGTCAAGAGAGGAGGATGATACAATATGATCAAGAAGAGTGAAAATTCTAAGCTTGGGGATGCCCCCGTGGTTCATCCCTGCATATTTTAAAAAGACTCAAGCATCTAAGCTTGGGGATGCCCAAGGCATCCCTTCTTCATCGACAACTTATCAGGTCACCTCTAGTGAAACTATATTTTTATTCCGTCACATCTTATGTGCTTTACTTGGAGCGTCTGTTTGTTTTTGTTTTGTTTGAATAAAATCGGATCCTAGCATTCTTTGTTTGGGAGAGAGACACGCTCCGTCGTTTTGTATGAACACATATGTTCTTAGCTCTATTCTTAATGTTCATTGCGAAAGTTGAACTACTTCATTCATTGTTATATGGTTGGAAACGGAAAATGCCGCATGTGGTAAATGGTATAATGTCTTGAATAATTTGATACTTGGAAATTGTTGTGCTCATATAGATCATGTTTAAGCTCTTGCATCATGTGCTTTGTACCCATTAATGAAGAACTACATAGAGCTTGTTAAAATTTGGTTTGCATGATTGATCTCTAGAGTCTAGATATTTTCTGGTTAAGGTGTTTGAACAACAAGGAGACGATGTAAAGTCTTATAATGCTTACAATATGTTCATATGTGAGTTTTGCTGCACCGTTTTATACTTGAGTTTGCTTCAAACAACCTTGCTAGCCTAGCCTTGTATTGAGAGGAATTCTTCTCGTGCATCCATGTAACATCCCAAAAAAATTCAAAATTCAAAATTTATGCATGGCATTCATCATCGTCATAATATCTTTGCATTTGCACGATCCTTGAAAAAATCGATTTAAACCCTAAACCTAAAGGGGCACTATAGCCACATAGGCATGTACGCCAAATTTTTGTTTTATAAAGTTTTTACTTTTGTTCCAAAAGTGGTCTCAAATCAAAGTATATTTTACACCGATTCCAACGAATATTTATTTATATTTTTCCGATTTTTATTTGAGGCCAAAAAGGTATTGTTTCCAAAAAAAGGGAGGCGACCAGGCCGTGCCGGCCCAGCCGCCCGCGTTCGCCCGGCCGCCCACGAGCGCCTGAACGCGGCCCATCTCCACGCACCTGGCCGCCTATAAAAGGTCCCGATCAGATCGATCGTCTCCACGCCGCACCCCATCGCCAGCCGCCGCCTTTTTGCTCTTGCCCACGCGCAGCCGCACTCAGCCGACGCCCAGCCCTTAATCACGCGCGCAGATCGCCTCCAAGCCAGCCGCTGATTGCATCCCACGCCTACGCACGCGCAAAGCAGCCAAATCGCCGCACGCGTCTACGTGCAGACGTGCGACCATCGGTACGTGATCAATCTCTCACACATGCACTGGATCGATCCATCTATAGGTGCAGATTATGCTAGCTAGTTCATGTCAAAGAACTTTAAAAATCCGTATCTATAAATCTGGAACTCGGTTTTAGGTGACGTTTCTTGCATTGAGTTTGTAAATCAATCCCCTATAACTTTTGTGTAGGAAGTTTCTCCATCCGAGTAACTTTTTCTGACAACTTTTCGAGCATCATTGTTATCGTTCTGATAAATAATTAATCTCGTAAAATTCATAGAAATAGTTTCGTAACTCGAAACATTACATACGATATACCGTTGGAATCAGAAAATTAAGAAGAACACAGCAGTGCTTTTATTTTGTATCTTTCGGAAACTTACAGATTTTCAAATTTAAAACTAGTGTTTATACTATTTTTGATATATTTTAACTTTGGCAAATGCTTTTAAATTAATTCCAACGCCAAATGAAAGATAATGAAATTGTCTCTGTAGCAGTATGCCTATTTGGGGTTTTCGAAATTATTTTATGCATAAGTTATTGTTTGATTAATCATGCTATTTAAAAACTATTGAATAATTTGAAAGTATTTATGAACCAAAATTGTTTTCAGAACATGCATGCATATTTTCATTGTGTAACTTCTCTGTTGCATTGCTTTGTAATTGATTGTAAATTGTTTGCTTTCGTTAGATTGTCCGGAGTGCAACGAGTGCGATCTGCGGTGATTGTCTGAACAACAACGAAGGCAAGTGTCACACACCGTTCTGTCCTACTATTTTTCTATGCACTTTGTAGTTATTTTCATTAGCTATCCATGTGTAGGATTGTTTTAAATATATATATTGCTATGCTATGAGCACCTATTAGAACAGCCACATGATCAACACTTGATTCTTTTGTCGCCACCGTATTGTTGTTTGCTTAGCAATGCTATCTTAGATGCGTGGATTGGGTTATCATGATAAGTTTAGATGAATAAAATTATATGTTTTGATATAATGAAAACAACCTGAATAATGAAACACCTGGGCGGATTGGTAAGACGGGAGCGTCTGCACGGTGAACAATGGTGGGGATTGCCGCCCAGGGATCAAAGAGATTGGACAGGTTTCTTGTTTAGTAGCTTCCGTGTACAGCCGCATGTCATATGGGCTCGGCTTGACTAAGTAAGTTGTAGGAACCCAACTCTGACGTGACTAGCAGATGTAGGCTGTGTAGGTTGGCATGGGTCCGTCCAGATGGCTTGGGGTCCTATTTCTGAAAACGGTCTCGACTCAGTCTTTTCCCGACCATTTGAGCAAATTGAGCATCATGGTAAAAGGGGCTGACTAGGTCATGTGGGTAAAGTGTACAATCCTCTCGAGAGTGTCAAACTAAGTACTTAGCCGTGTCCCCGGTTACGGACAACTATGAGCAACTAGGCATGTTACCGTTTGGAAGATCTCAGCATTCCAATTTCTTAATAAAACTTGATGGGACAAACAATGGGTTTAGGAGCATGCAAAGCTAGGCTGGCTTGTGTCTACATGGGTCTATGCTAGCATGTCCATAGATGTTTAGGAGCATATGAAGCCGACTGTCTTGCTGCAGCATGGGTTGTGCTAATATGTTTTTAAACGATGTTTCTAAAGAAATAAAATGATTTATAAAAGATAGGGAAAATATTGCTTTCCGCAAATGAGCATAAACTCCACATGCCAAATGAGCACGTAGTTGTTAGGCGCCATTATATATATCCACCAAATAGTGACATTTGCCAATACAATTCCAAATGTATTGACCTCGCGTGGCTGCAACGTTTTATGTTGCGGAGTTACTCCGAGGACGAGTAAGGTATCGCTTTTAGGTCGCGAGCTTCCACTCAACATGTTCGCCTGTGGCGTGATGGAGCTCTTTGAATTTATTTGTTTTCCGCTTTGAACTCTATTATTTGAGCTAGCCATGAGCTATGCAAGTTGTAATAAATGACGCATTTGCTATTCTGTTTATTCATCGAACTGTGTGTGCTAGCGAGTCGATCCAGGGACTAGCACATTATGCACAGAGATCCAATCCTTACCGGGTTGAATCGCTTCAGATGGTATCAGAGCATTGTGTTGACTGTAGGTTCGTGACCTTAGAAAATGGAGTAGATTAGGAAGACCATAGGAACTGAAAACCTATTTAAGTTTGTCTTCTATCTTCTCGCTCTTCATTTCTCATAATTCTATATCTATCATTTTCTCACTCTCCTCTATTCAAAATGGTAGATGTTCATTACCCA
Source organism: Lolium rigidum (assembly GCF_022539505.1). Taxonomy (NCBI): domain Eukaryota; kingdom Viridiplantae; phylum Streptophyta; class Magnoliopsida; order Poales; family Poaceae; genus Lolium; species Lolium rigidum. Next base: position 223,093,654 of record NC_061514.1, read on the forward strand.
CTTTAGTTAACAATTCAAACCTTTGTTGGATTACTTGTTCGAAAATATGAACATGATGATGATGAGGATGGTGATGGAATCAAAGGTGGTGCAAACGCTGAAGATGAAGAGGAGGACCCCGAGGAGGTGGTCTACATTATTTCCGATGATGAGGAAGACCCTAAGGGAGGATGTGCGACCTGCAATGAACACTCGCTTGAAGCAGCGCAAGTGTATGAGAGCCTCGAACTCTTCAAGCTCTTCAAAGTTTAACTAGGATTTGCCCGCCATTAGTTCTTCGTTAGGAAATCGATATTCGTGATAGTTAGGATATTGACCATATCGCCTTGTGGTATGGCCAAGAATTTTCTTAGGATCTGTTATTCTTTGATCTTCAAATTGTTAGGAATTTTCATGAGAATTTATAATATTAAAGGGGTTTTCCATAAAGTATTGAGTTGAAGAAGTGCAGTTTTCTGGATGTTGCTGTTTACCACGCGATTTTTCATGCTTTACTGGTAACTCCAAAAATTACGAAAAATTCAGGTTAGGTGCGGAATTCGTTCCTGTACATGCAAAAAAATTGGCTAATTTTTCTGACGTATTTAAGTACCTCTGTAAAATACGTTTTCACAATAGTAAAATTCTGGACAGATTATATCTTTGTTATAGGGATGTCTTGTTTGATTGTTGTGTGATATGTTTGGTGTGAATGCTTGCTGCCATGATTGTAATTAGTATGGGTAGTCTTTTCCCTGTAGTTCTATCTATCTAAAACTCATCTATGCTGACCCAAACAGATGCCGCCTCGACGTGCACGCACCGGCAACAACAACAACAACAACAACGACACTGGCAACAACAATAATGATATGCAACAGATGTTGGCAGCACGGATACGATTGATGCAAGTGATGACTCAGTTCATGGCGAACAACAATCAGAACCAGAACAATAACAATAACAACAATCCGCCTCCACATGTGGACATGCTCACAAGGTTTCTGAGGTTGAGGCCTGCCAAGTTCTCTAGTGCACCTGAGCCAATGATAGCTCTCGATTGGCTGCGTTCTGTGAGTAAGGATCTGGTAACTGTGGGATGTACGGATGAGGAGAAGGTGAGATTTGCTGCTCACTTGCTTGAAGGACCCGCAGCCTCTTGGTGGGACAATTTCCAGATAACCCATCCTATTGATGGCATCACCTGGGAGATGTTCCAAGAGGGTTTTCGCACGGCTCATGTTTCATCTGGAGTTATGAGCTTGAAGAGAAGGGAGTTCCGCAACCTGCGACAGAACTACCGCACGTTGTCCGACTACATAGAGGATTTCAGCAATTTGGCACGCTATGCGCCAGAAGATGTGGATACTGATGCAAAGAGGAAAGAGAGATTCCTGGATGGCTTGAATGATGAGCTTGCGGTTCAACTGTCAGTGGTTCATGTTCCTGATTTCCAGACACTGATGGACAAGGCTAGAATCCTTGAGGGAAAGAAGAAGCAAGCTGAGAACCGCAAGAGGAAGCACAACAACTACAACTCAGGGCCGCAACAGAAGACACGTACATTCAATGATGGGAATGGAAATTCGGACACCACGAGACATGGAAGCAACGGACACGAGCAACCATGGAGGAAATGGCCGCCACCATAATGGCCACAAGGGTCACAACCATCACAATTCTGGAAGAGGTAATGACCGTAACCGCAATGGTGATTTCACTCGCAGGGATATTAGCAAGGTGGAGTGCTTCAATTGCAAGAAGACGGGGCATTATTCAAGAGACTGCCCTGAGAAGAACAAGAATGACGGGAACAAGCCGAACCCATTCCAGAAGGGGCATGTTAATCATGTCAATGTGGAGGAAGTTTATGATGAACTCCGATGCGTTGATCGGTACGTTCTTGCTCAACAATTTTTCAGCACTCGTACTATTTGATACTGGTGCATCACATTCATTCATATCAAGGGTATTTGTGGATAGAAATAGAATACCTACTGAAACCATCAACACACCCATCAGAATTAGTTCTCCCGGTGGAGAATTGGTAGCAACCTTTGGGTGTCGTCGTTTAATCTTACAAATTGGAGCACATAGTTTTCCCACTAGCCTAGTTGTTTTGGAGTCACAAGGCTTAGATGTTATCCTAGGAATGGATTGGATGACTGAATATGAAGTCTGTTATAGAATGTGCTAAGAGATCAATAATGCTTACAACCCCGGAGATGAAACGCATCCGTTTCAAATCAACCTTTGAACTTAGAGGTACCAAGGTTAATTCTCTTAAGGGGGTTAGCATAGAGGATGTTCTTATAGTGAGAGAGTATCCGGATGTATTCCCAGAGGAATTGCCAGGAATGCCACCTGATAGAGATGTTGAGTTTCTCATTGAATTAATGCCTGGAACTGGACCTATAGCTAAGAGGCCGTATAAGATGGATGTAGAGGAATTAAAGGAACTTAAGAAACAGCTTAGGGAGCAACTGCAAAAGGGTTTTATTCGGCCTAGTTCATCATCCTGGGGAGCGCCTGTTTTATTTGTGGAGAAGAAGGATTCTACTAAGAGACTAGTTATGGATTTCCGCTCTCTCAATGAGGTGACAATTAAGAACAAGTACCCGCTGCCCAATATCAATGACTTGTTTGACCAATTGAAAGGAGCAAAGGTGTTCTCTAAGATCGATCTTCGATCGGGTTATTTCCAATTGAAGATTCGAGAGCAGGATATACCTAAGACTGCGTTCACTACTAGGTATGGTTTATATGAGTATACAGTTATGCCTTTTGGACTAACAAATGCTCCAACGATATTTTATGACCATGATGAACAAGGTATTCATGGAGTACTTGGATAAATTCGTAGTGGTATTCATTGATGATATATTGATATACTCTAAAGATGAAGATGAGCATGAGAAGCATTTGCGTTTGATCATGGAGAAACTTAGGGAACACAAGTTGTATGCTAAATTTAGCAAATGCGAGTTTTGGTTGAACAAAGTGGGATTTCTTGGACATATTGTTTCAGCAGAAGGAGTTGCAGTTGATCCAAGTAAGGTAGCAGCTGTAACTGAGTGGAAGTCGCCTAAAAATGCAGGGGAAATCCGGAGTTTCCTAGGACTTGCAGGATATTACCGGAGATTCATAGAAAATTTCTCCAAGATTGCCAAACCAATGACTGAATTATTGAAGAAGGAGAAGAAATTCACTTGGACTGAGGAGTGCGAGACCAGCTTTCAAGAATTGAAGCAACGCCTAGTAAGTGCACCTGTTTTATGTTTGCCTGATATTCAGAAGGATTTCCAAGTATATTGTGATGCCTCTCGTCAAGGACTTGGTAGTGTATTGATGCAAGATGGAAGAGTGGTTTCTTATGCCTCGCGCCAACTCAAGCATCATGAAAGGAATTATCCTACCCATGACTTGGAGCTAGCATCGGTCGTGCACGCACTAAAGGTGTGGAGACATTATCCGATGGGGAAGCATTGTGATGTGTACACCGACCATAAAAGTCTAAAGTATATATTCACTCGAAGGAGCTGAATATGAGACAAAGGAGATGGTTGGAACTCATAAAGGATTATGATATGAATTTGCAATACCACCCGGGAAAAGCAAATGTTGTAGCCGATGCACTTAGCCGTAAGGTTTATGTGAACGGTATAATCGCAGGAGAGATACCTTTGGAATTGTGTGAACAATTCAAGGATCTCAGTCGGAAATAGTGCCACAAGGATATTTAGCATCAATGGAAGTGATGCCAACTCGTTTGATAGAATCGGAGAAGCCCGTAAAGGAGACATTGAGATGGAGGAAATAAAAGGGAACATGAGCAAGGGTAAAGCGGAAGGTTTCCGTTTGGATGAACAAGGGACACTATGGTTTGGGAAGCGTTTATGTGTGCCCAATGACCATGAGATTAGGAAGCTGATTTTCCAGGAGGCTCATGATTCTCCGTATTCTATTCATCCAGGTAATACTAAGATGTATATGGACTTGCGAGATAGATTTTGGTGGTCCAATATGAAGAGAGAAATTGCAGAGTATATTGCCCTATGTGATGTGTGTAGTAGAGTAAAAGCTCGAACATCGAAACCAGCAGGATTGTTACGACCATTGCCCATACCGATTGGAAGTGGGACAAGATTGGAATGGATTTCATCACGGGATTACCCAAGACTAGATCTGGGTATGATTCAATTTGGGTTGTTGTTGATCATTTGACCAAAGTAGCTCACTTCATACCTGTGAAGACCACATACACAAGTGCCAAATTAGCCAAGATTTATATGAACAAGATTGTGTGTTCGCATGGAGTTCCGAAGGGAATTGTTTCTGATAGAGGTACTCAATTCACTTCTCACTTTTGGCGTAAATTGCATGAATCATTGGGTACTAGATTGGAGTTTAGTACGAGCTTTTCACCCACGGATCGATGGGCGGATCGAAAGAGTAAACCAAATATTAGAGGACATGTTGAGAGCCCGTGCTCTAGATTATGGATCTAGTTGGGATGAGAATCTACCATATGCCGAGTTCTCCTACAACAATAGCTATCAATCTAGCATTGAGATGGCTCCATTCGAAGCACTGTATGGTAAGAAGTGTAGAACACCGCTGCTATGGGATGGAGTTGGAGAGCGTAGTTTATTTGGACCAGATTTGATCAAGGAAGCTGAAGAGAAGGTTCGACTTATTCGTGACAGGCTGAAAGTAGCACAATCAAGACAAAAGAGTTATGCGGATTCTAAGCGTAGAGAGGTGACATATGAGATAGGGGATAGAGCGTACCTTAGAGTCTCACCGCTACGTGGAGTTAAGAGGTTTGGTATTAAGGGAAAGCTGGCACCGCGATTCATTGGACCCTATAAAATCCTTGCTCGGAAGGGAGAGGTAGCTTATGAGTTAGAGTTGCCAGAGGCATTAGCAGCAGTACATAATGTGTTCCATGTGTCCCAATTAAAGAAGTGTCACCCGGAGATGGCGGATACACCGCTAAGAGATACAGTTCCGTTGGATGAGGTTCAACTAGAAAGTGACCTCACATATGAGGAGAAACCTATCAAGATTCTGGACACAGCAGAGAGGTTTACTCGCACCAGGACAATCAGATTATGCAAAGTTCAGTGGAATCATCATTCCGAGGAGGAAGCCACTTGGGAACGAGAGGATGATCTTCGAGAAGACCACCCACACCTATTTGCTAGCCACTCCGAATCTCGAGGGCGAGATTCATCTTAAGGGGGTTAGGTTTGTAACATCCCAAAAAAATTCAAAATTCAAAATTTATGCATGGCATTCATCATCGTCATAATATCTTTGCATTTGCACGATCCTTGAAAAAATCGATTTAAACCCTAAACCTAAAGGGGCACTATAGCCACATAGGCATGTACGCCAAATTTTTGTTTTATAAAGTTTTTACTTTTGTTCCAAAAGTGGTCTCAAATCAAAGTATATTTTACACCGATTCCAACGAATATTTATTTATATTTTTCCGATTTTTATTTGAGGCCAAAAAGGTATTGTTTCCAAAAAAAAGGGAGGCGACCAGGCCGTGCCGGCCCAGCCGCCCGCGTTCGCCCGGCCGCCCACGAGCGCCTGAACGCGGCCCATCTCCACGCACCTGGCCGCCTATAAAAGGTCCCGATCAGATCGATCGTCTCCACGCCGCACCCCATCGCCAGCCGCCGCCTTTTTGCTCTTGCCCACGCGCAGCCGCACTCAGCCGACGCCCAGCCCTTAATCACGCGCGCAGATCGCCTCCAAGCCAGCCGCTGATTGCATCCCACGCCTACGCACGCGCAAAGCAGCCAAATCGCCGCACGCGTCTACGTGCAGACGTGCGACCATCGGTACGTGATCAATCTCTCACACATGCACTGGATCGATCCATCTATAGGTGCAGATTATGCTAGCTAGTTCATGTCAAAGAACTTTAAAAATCCGTATCTATAAATCTGGAACTCGGTTTTAGGTGACGTTTCTTGCATTGAGTTTGTAAATCAATCCTCTATAACTTTTGTGTAGGAAGTTTCTCCATCCGAAAGTAACTTTTTCTGACAACTTTTCGAGCATCATTGTTATCGTTCCGATAAATAATTAATCTCAGTAAAATTCATAGAAATAGTTTCGTAACTCGAAACATTACATACGATATACCGTTGGAATCAGAAAATTAAGAAGAACACAGCAGTGCTTTTATTTTGTATCTTTCGGAAACTTACAGATTTTCAAATTTAAAACTAGTGTTTATACTATTTTTGATATATTTTAACTTTGGCAAATGCTTTTAAATTAATTCCAACGCCAAATGAAAGATAATGAAATTGTCTCTGTAGCAGTATGCCTATTTGGGGTTTTCGAAATTATTTTATGCATAAGTTATTGTTTGATTAATCATGCTATTTAAAAACTATTGAATAATTTGAAAGTATTTATGAACCAAAATTGTTTTCAGAACATGCATGCATATTTTCATTGTGTAACTTCTCTGTTGCATTGCTTTGTAATTGATTGTAAATTGTTTGCTTTCGTTAGATTGTCCGGAGTGCAACGAGTGCGACTGCGGTGATTGTCTGAACAACAACGAAGGCAAGTGTCACACACCGTTCTGTCCTACTATTTTTCTATGCACTTTGTAGTTATTTTCATTAGCTATCCATGTGTAGGATTGTTTTAAATATATATATTGCTATGCTATGAGCACCTATTAGAACAGCCACATGATCAACACTTGATTCTTTTGTCGCCACTCGTATTGTTGTTTGCTTAGCAATGCTATCTTAGATGCGTGGATTGGGTTATCATGATAAGTTTAGATGAATAAAATTATATGTTTTGATATAATGAAAACAACCTGAATAATGAAACACTCGGGCGGATTGGTAAGACGGGAGCGTCCGCACGGTGAACAATGGTGGGGATTGCCGCCCGTGGATCAAAGAGATTGGACGGGTTTCTTGTTTAGTAGCTTCCGTGTACGGCCGCATGTCATATGGGCTCGGCTTGACTAAGTAAGTTGTAGGAACCCAACCCGACGTGACTAGCGAGATGTAGCCGTGTAGGTTGGCATGGGTCCGTCCGGATGGCTTGGGGTCCTATTTACGAAAACGGTCTCGACTCGGTCTTTTCCCGACCATTTGAGCAAATTGAGCATCATGGTAAAAGGGGCTGACTAGGTCATGTGGGTAAAGTGTACAATCCTCTCGAGAGTGTCAAACTAAGTACTTAGCCGTGTCCCCGGTTACGGACAACTATGAGCAACTAGGCATGTTACCGTTTGGAAGATCTCGGCATTCCAATTTCTTAATAAAACTTGATGGGACAAACAATGGGTTTAGGAGCATGCAAAGCTAGGCTGGCTTGTGTCTACATGGGTCTATGCTAGCATGTCCATAGATGTTTAGGAGCATATGAAGCCGATCTGTCTTGTCTAGCAGCATGGGTTGTGCTAATATGTTTTTAAACGATGTTTCTAAAGAAATAAAATGATTTATAAAAGATAGGGAAAATATTGCTTTCCGCAAATGAGCATAAACTCCACATGCCAAATGAGCACGTAGTTGTTAGGCGCCATTATATATATCCACCAAATAGTGACATTTGCCAATACAATTCCAAATGTATTGACCCTGTCGTGGCTGCAACGTTTTATGTTGCGGAGTTACTCCGAGGACGAGTAAGGTATCGCTTTTAGGTCGCGAGCTTCCACTCAACATGTTCGCCTGTGGCGTGATGGAGCTCTTTGAATTTATTTGTTTTCCGCTTTGAACTCTATTATTTGAGCTAGCCATGAGCTATGCAAGTTGTAATAAATGACGCATTTGCTATTCTGTTTATTCATCGAACTGTGTGTGCTAGCGAGTCGATCCAGGGACTAGCACATTATGCACAGAGATCCAATCCTTACCGGGTTGAATCGCTTCAATCCAAATCCTTGAGCCAAACACTATGCCATTTGTGTCCACCATACCTACCTACTACATGGTATTTCTCTGCCATTCCAAAGTACATTACTTGAGTGCTATCTTTAAAATTCTATCCTTTGCCTTTGCAATATATAGCTCATGGGAAAATAGCCTTAAAAACTATTGTGGTGAAGAATATGTACTTATGTGTCTTATTTCTTAATAAGTTGCTTGTTGAGCGGTAACCATGTTTCTGGGGACGCCATCAACTTTTACCTTTGTTGAATATCATGTGAGTTGCTATGCATGTTCGTCTTGTGATGTGGCCTAAGGCCACGTGGGTTGCCCGATCTCACGAATTGACCGAGGGAAAGGCGGGGGAGAGGAAGAACACGAAAGAACACGGCGAAGAACACGGCGAACGCACGCAACACAACCCGATACAATTCCGGTTTACTCCGATAGCCCGAACCACTATCCCGATAGAATCTCTCTAGGGAGAGACACGCGGTAGAATCCCCGAGAGGAAGATCGGTATACGATCGGTGGAATCACACGAGTGAGAGACCGGTGGTAGAATCACAAGTGTGAGAGACTAATCATATAAGGAGTGCCTTGTACAATAGATTATGATAATCTAAGGAGGGGGTTTCCCTAATCCCAAAGGGATGGTGGAGGCATAAGCCAAGTTCTCACTCAAGTTATGTCTTCCCTAATGAAGGGGGGGTGGGAGCCTATATATAGGGAGCCACCAAGGAGGGGTAGTTTAGGCATACAAAGAGCATAGTGGGATGGTTTATATTATGAGCTTCGTAGTGGGGACGGCGGTGTCGGCGTAGGCATGGCGACAGTGCCGTCTTCCTCCGGCGTCGAGCAGGGTGGCAGTGTCGGCCACTCCGTGGTGGTAGTGCCGGCCTTCCTAGACGCGTCTCCTTCTTCCGTCTCCTCTTCCATGCTTCCGTGACGTCGGACTTGAGCGTAGTTCTTGATGATGACCATGATGCGGATAAGACCGAAGGTCGGGCTGCATCATCTCCCCCCACTTGAAAAAGAGACGTCCTCGACGATGAGTCTTCATGAATGTGTAGAGGAGGTAGATGACACCAACGCTTGAATGTCCCTTCACTTGTCAAGAGCCCTATCAATAGCACAAGAAAAGCAAAGGAGCAATCAAAGCGTAGCCAAAGTTCAATGGATTTAGCAAGAGAGCTCAAGTAGAAGGAGGTCACCTTAGCAAGATGTCGGTGTGCTCTCATCGAGAGATCTTGTGTAGTAGATGTGTGGGGTTGAACCCATTCATTAACGCTCATCCACAAGTCGCGTGTACCTTCACACAACAAAGACCAATCAAAGAATGTGTGTGCGTGATAGAGGAGCATATCATCAACGACATGTCCATTTATGTTCACAACACCGTTAGCACAACACAAATATATCAAGAATAATGCATATGCAAGGTCAATGTGTAAGAACTTCGTTTCAACATCTTCCAAATACTGGAAACACAAAAACTCCAAATTGTGAGGCGACTATGATGTCCATCTCATGTAGAAACTCATGTGCATTATTGCACTCAAGGCATAGGAAAGAGAAATTGTTCAACATCCTTGAAGCAATAAGAGGAGAATTCGGCAAAAACACATAAGGAAGAGTGTCCAAAATATCATCAACATGCGTGCACACAAACCATCGGAAAGAGAAATTGGTCCTCATATTTGTGGCAACACCAATGGTAAGAATCACATCATCATGCTTGCAAAAGAACCATAAGAAAGAGAAATTGTTCGGCATGTTCAATGCAAAGCATGGGAAAGGTATTAGAGCCAGGTTCGATCTTGTACTTACTTGTATTATGCTCTCAAGAGCTCTTTTGGTAAACTCGTGCTCAATCGAGGTTGACCTTGTCTTCCGTGTACCTACACACACAATAGGCAAAGCAAAGAACGTGTGTGCATGGTATATGAACACATCATCCATCATGATGGTCCATTTCTTTTGCACATCACCATTAGCATTAAGCAATTTACCATAGTAGATGTGGTGAATATGCGGAGTAAACATGGGAACATGCTCAACATGGATATATGCAAAGTCTCCAAAATGTGAGAGAGCTATGGGGGCAATCTCATTCACAAGCATATTAACATCATTGCAAACCAAGCATTGGAAAGAGCAAGTATTCAATATTTTGGTTGCATTAATGGGATAATATTGCAAGCATGTAGCACAAAACATGTTCAAGTTTGTATCATAGCATGGCATGGTCAAATTGTCACAAGCAACTAATTCCACATGATCAACAATAGTGTTATCACAAGGGAAAGTGAAAGAAGCATATGACATAGCAATAGGATCATCCAACTCATGCAAGCACTCACAAATCATCATGTCCACTAGTGGGATCATGGCATCATCAACACCCATATAGGTACCTTTGTAGTCCCGCTCATATGAGGTAGGTGTTGTGGAAGTGGTAGGCTCGATGTGGCCTCCATGTTCATGTTCAAGCAACAAGCATGGTGTGATATCATCATCTTCATGCACCATGTACATCTTCTCCATGATCGGCGTCTCGTCATCCATGGCACCTAGTGAGACACAAGGAAACACACTAGAGGTAGAGGGTAAGATGTTAGAATTGAAAATGGCCTCACATGACCTATCAACTACCACTCTCATCTCACTTGGTGTATCACTCATGCTCTCGAAGTGGAGGCACTCATCAAGCTCACATATAGTGGAGTCACTCGTCTCACATATAGTGGAGTCGCTCATCTCACATATAATGGAGTCCCTCATCTCCATGGCAATGGCGTCGTCGATGTCCGAGAAACCTAGCAAAGAGGAAGACAACACAAGAGGAGTAGAGGTTAAGTTGTTAGAAATCGAAACATCCTCACTCGAATCATGGTGTGTATCACTCTTGCTCTCAAGGTGTTTGAAGTATGCGTTGCACTCGGCTATTTCTTTGGGTGTCATTTGGGCTTCTCGAGCATCTAGCTCGGCGAAGTATGCTCTCATCTCGGCTTGCTCTAGTGGGGTCATCATGTGTATCTCTCACTAGGAAGGTGTATATGTATGTGGTGGAAGGAAAGCTACACAAGTATCTCACCTATCAAGAAAGTATCGGAAAATGGTTCAAGTCAAGAGCAAAGTCGAAATGTATCGGGTTACTCACACACACACTCAAAGCACACGCAAAAGGCTAAGAACTCTATATGTGGTGGGTAAGGGGTGGATAGCAAACGAAAAAGATCAACGGAAAAATCTATTGTCAAATGTGGGTAAAATCCAAAGTCAAATGTCAAAAGTGGTGATCTATGTCAAGGAAACACGGAAACACACACAACGGAGATGCAATGGGGTTAGCGCGACCAAGGAAGTGAGCTAAATAACAAGATGGTCCTAACGAAGACTATAAGCTCGGTGTCACGCCAACACAAGAGAGACGGTAGCTCGGTTGCATATGAGAGAAGCAACAAGATTTGCACAGATGCCACTCTTCTCTTTTCTCTCTTAGTGCTCACAAACTTTGCACTCCTTTGTAACGGTGGACACACACACTTTTTCTATTCCTTTTCCTTTTTCTCTTTTTTTTCACTTTTTTTTTCTATGCTTAGAAGCTTTCTTTTTCTCTATGTATATGTCACACTTTTTCTTCTTTTGTGTATCTTTCTCACCGAGCTTGCTTCGGAGCTTTGCTCAACACAACGCACACACACACCCTCTCACTGGTCGTGACACTTGTGCAATGCTTCGCAACGCTCGGAAAGCCACTCTCAATGGGATAGGTACACAAAGAAAAAAACGGGGCTACAAGGGGTGAGGGGTGCAAGTTATACCTAGATGAAAAGGTTAGGCGGTGTCAAGCACACGAACTTGCGATGGCGGTGTCGAAGTTGCGCCGGAATCCGGGTGCCGAAGGTGTCGCCGCGGTGTTGATGTAGACGCGGAAGCTTGGTAGACAAACCTTGCACTCCAAAACGGAAACCGGCAAATTAAGTCAATGCCCGAAAAGTTGGGTCGAAACAAGCGGTCAAAAGTTGGGCTCCAAAAATCGTCAAAAATTAGAGATAGGCTACGTGGAGTATTTGGGGGATGCTGTTAAAATTTGGAATCAAACGGGCTCCGAAAAATTGTCAAGATTTGGGGCAAAAAGATGTGTTAAAACTGGACGAAAGTTGGGTAGAATTTTTGCTGGGCGGTAGAGTACCGGCCGTGGTATATGCAAACTATCCAGGGAGCGAAGATGCATGAGCGGTAGCTCCAGCGGAGGCTCCGGCCAGGTTTTTTTTTTTTTTTTTTTTTTTTTTTGGATTCTGGGCGGAAATGAGTGAATTGGATGGAATCAAACAGGAAGCTTGGGAGATTGCTTGCGCGTGGATGCGTGGATGGCTGGGGCAGCAGCGGAAGATGGCAGCGGCTTGGTGGAGGTAGCGCGTGGAGCTGGCGGGCCAAGCGGAGCAGCGGTCGGCAGCGCCTGCAGGTGATGCGCGCCAGGTGGGGTGGGGCGCTGCTTGGCCTGCGGATTTGGAGCAGGAAATCGAGCGGCAGTTCGCGGTGGGTGGCGTGGTGGGATGCTGCGTGCTGGGGTGCTGCTCGCGGGCGGAATGGAGGCGCTGGTGGTGGTCGATGGTGCCTGGGGAGGCGAGGCCTGGCGGCGGTGAGCCAAGGCGCGGCGGCGTTGACCCGTGGGTCTCGTTGGCGAGCGGAGGTAGGGCGCGGTACTGCCGCACCGGACAGGCCGGTAGTAGCGGATAGGAAAAAACTGCTCGAGCTGTTCTTCGCGGATGAACACGGGGTGTCAAGCACGAGCACGAAGAACACTTCTTCGCCTCCAAGAACAGGACGGAAATACGGGATCAAACTTGCTCAGATCTGCACGAAATCGGACGATTTTGATGGGAAAAAATATGGGAAGTAGTAGATCAACACTAATAACATCAGATCCGTGGATCAAAACCACAAAAAACGCAACAAATTCGAAGATCAATTTTCGAGCTATTTTTTGGGGCAATTTTTGGGGAAATTTTTTGGGCGAAATTGGAGATATTCGAGGGTCAAATTCGTGGTAACATTTGCTCACGATACCATATGATGCGGCCTAAGGCCACGTGGGTTGCCCCATCTCACGAATTGACCGAGTGAAAGGCGGGGAAGAGGAAGAACACGAAGAACACGGCGAAGAACACGGCGAACGCACGCAACACAACCCGATACAATTCCGGTTTACTCCCGATAGCCCGAACCACTATCCCGATAGAATCTCTCTAGGGAGAGACACGCGGTAGAATCCCCGAGAGGAAGATCGGTATACGATCGGTGGAATCACACGAGTGAGAGACCGGTGGTAGAATCACAAGTGTGAGAGACTAATCATATAAAGAGTGCCTTGTACAATAGATTATGATAATCTAAGAAGGGGGTTTCCCTAATCCCAAAGGGATGGTGGAGGCATAAGCCAAGTTCTCACTCAAGTTATGTCTTCCCTAATGAAGGGGGAGGTGGGAGCCTATATATAGGGAGCCACTAAGGAGGGGTAGTTTAGGCATACAAAGAGCATAGTGGGATGGTTTATATTATGAGCTTCTTAGTGGGGACGGCGGTGTCGGCGTAGGCATGGCGACAGATGCGACGTCTTCCTCCGGCGTCGAGTAGGGTGGCGGTGTCGGCCACTCGCGTGGTGGTAGTGCTGGCCTTCCTAGACGCGTCTCCTTCTTCCGTCTCCTCTTCAATGCTTCCGTGACGTCGGACTTGAGCGTAGTTCTTGATGATGACCATGATGCGGATAAGACCGAAGGTCGAGGCTGCATCATCTTGTCCGAAAGTAAGGGCGATTTTCATGATCAAATGGTTTGAATATGCATATTGTTAGAGAAGAACATTGGGCCGCTAACTAAAGCCATGATTCATGGTGGAAGTTTCGAGTTTGGACAATTAATCCTCTATCTCTTATGAGAATTTTAAGCATGTTATTGAATGCTTATGCATTAAAGAGGAGTCCATTATCTCGTTGTCTATGTTGTCCCGGTATGAATGTCTAAGTTGTGAATAATCAAAGCGAGAAATCCAATGCGAACTTTCTCCTTAGACCTTTGTACGAGGCGGCATAGAGGTACCCCTTTGTGACACTTGGTTGAAACATATGCTATGCAATGATAATCCATGCTAATCCAAGCTAATTAGGACAAGGTGCGAGCACTATTGGTAAACTATGCATGAGGCTTGCAACTTATAGGATATCTTATACATAACACATATGCTTTATTACTACCGTTGACAAAATTGTTTCTATGTTTTCAAAATGAAAAGCTCTAGCACAAATATAGTAATCCATGCTTCCCTCTGCGAAGGGCCTATCTTTTACTTTATTGTTGAGTCAGTTTACCTATTCCTTCTATCCTAGAAGCAAACACTTGTATCAACTGTGTGCATTGATTCTTACATGTTTACCTATTGCACTTGTTATATTACTTTGTGTTGACAAATATCCATGAGATTTATATGTTGAAGTTGAAAGCAACACTGAAACTTATATCTTCCTTTGTGTTGCTTCAATGCCTTTACTTTGAATCTATTGCTTTATGAGTAACTCTTATGCAACTCTTATTGATGCTTGTCTTGAAAGTATTATTCATGAAAAGTTTTTGCTATATGATTCATTTGTTTACTCATTATCTTCACCATTGCTTCGAATCGCTTGCATTCATCTCATATGCTTTACAATAGTATGATCAAGATTATGATAGCATGTCACTTCAGAAATTATCTTTGTTATCGTTTACCTACTCGAGGGCGAGTATGAACTAAGCTTGGGGATGCTTGATACGTCTCAAACGTATCTATAATTTCTTATGTTCCATGCTACTTTTATGATGATACTCACATGTTTTATACACATTATATGTCATTATTATGCATTTTCAGGCACTAACCTATTGACGAGATGTCAGAAGAGCCGATTCTTTGTTTTCTGTCTGTTTTTGGTTTCAGAAATCCTAGTAAGGAAATATTCTTGGAATTGGACGAAATCAACGCCTAGGGTCTTATTTTTGCACGAAGCTTCCAGGAAGACCGAGGGAGAAGCGAAGTGGGTCCACGGGGCGCCGACACGATAGGGCGGCGCGGCCCGGGCCTTGGCGCGCGGCCTGGCGTGTGGGGCCCCGTGACGCCCCAGACTCCGCCCTCCGCCTACTTAAAGCCTTCGCCGCGAATACCCCGATCCGAGAGCCACGATACGGAAAACCTTCCGGAGACGCCGCCGCCGCCAATCCCATCTCGGGGATTCGGGAGATCGCCTCCGGCACCCTGCCGGAGAGGGGAATCATCTCCCGGAGGATCTTCATCGCCATGATCGCCTCCGGATCGATGTGTGAGTAGTTCACCCCTGGACTATGGGTCCATAGCGTAGCTAGATGGTTGTCTTCTCCTCATTGTGCTATCATGTTAGATCTTGTGAGCTGCCTATCATGATAAAGATCATCTATTTGTAATCCTACATGTTGTGTTTGTTGGAATTCGATGAATATTGAATACTATGTCAAGTTGATTATCAATCTATCATATATGTTGTTTATGTTCTTGCATGCTCTCCGTTGCTAGTAGAGGCTACGGCCAAGTTGATACTTGTGACTAGAAGAGGGAGTATTTATGCTCGATAGTGGGTTCATGCCTCCATTGAATGCAGGACAGTGGCGAGAAAGTTCTAAGGTTGTGGCCTTGCGATGCGTGCCAAAGATTTGCGGCAAAACCTCATTCTCCGGCGGCGAGTTGATGCCAATACCCTTGTCGTGGCCTTTCGCCCAATGGGGTCTCGATATGGTGGGGAAGCTACATAAAGCATGGCCAGGAGGATACATATATATGCTCGTGGCACGTCGAGCAAGTTTACCAAATGGATTGAGGCAAAACAAATAACTTCGCCGAGATGCGGCATCGGTTGTAAGCTTCGTCAAATGCATCGTCTTTCGATTTGGTGTTCCTCACGAGCATTGTCACGGACAACGGCATCAATTTCACCTCCAAGGAATTCAAGGCGTATTGCGCGAGAGGTAGGCATCAAACTAGACTTTGCATCGGTCGCGCACCCGCAAACCAATGGTCAAGTCGAGAAAGCAAACGGTGTCATACTGCGATGGTATCAAGAAACGGTCGATAACACCTGCGGAGAAAGCTCGATACACTTGGCCAGAAGAGTTTCCCAGCGTGTTATGGAGTATACGGACAACACCCAATACAGCAACACAGGAAACTCCGTTCTTTTTGGTCCATGGAGCCGAGGCAGTGCTCCCGATAGAAATAGAACACAATTCTCCGAGAGTGGTGGAATATGATGAAGAAACTTCGAGAAAAGCACTAGAGGACGACGTCGACGCACTCGATGAAGCTAGAGATGAGGTGATGTCAAGAGTCACTAAGTACCAGCAAGATCTGAAAAAATTACCATAGTCGACGTTTGTGTCCAAGGTCTTTTCAAGTTGGCGACCTAGTTCTTCGGCTTACCCAAGACAGCCATGAAAAGTTCGAGTCGTCATGGGTAGGAACATACATCGTCACAGAGGGGATCGCAGGAGGAGTGTACAGAATAAAGGACAAGAAGACAGGGGTCGCAGAGCCAAATCCATGGAACGTGGCGCAGCTTCAGGCGTTTCTACGCGTAGAAGTCAAAATAGAGATATGCATGTAAACATACAATGTCTTGGAAAGCTCGCGAGTTTTCGGACACACTCTTTTCCTTTCGGGGCACCGAGTGGGGCTGAAAGGTTTTTAATGAGGCGGGCTCGCGACGCTACAATATAGTAAAGATATTAGTGATATACATCTTTTTCTTCGACAGGCTTGGGGGCTTACAACTCGCAAAATCATCAAAATAGACTCGATCTTTACAATATATAAAACACAAATTATTTGCCTTGGTTACAACACCTCGCAAGTAGTAAATATACATACGCCTATTGAAACACTCGGGGGCTAGAGAAGGAGAAACAAATAAATATACAAAGTTCTCGCAATATATAAGATATTTCTTTACAGGAAAACTCGACAGAAGGAAAAAGTTCATTCATCTCCTATAAGATCATCTATGTTCACCCTTTGGCGCTCCGCGAGAGCACCCATGGAATCAGCATAATGGTTCTCGGTGAAGTACTTGAGCATCCATCGAAGAAGATCCTCAATCATCTTTTCGGCTACGGGTGTCACCTCGTCATTGATCTGTTGACGTTTCTCCTTCGTTTCTTTAATGCGGCATGACAAAGATCAACAACGTTGGACATGTCCAACTTCGGGTGGCGATTTGTAGCATGATCATAGCAAATCTAGCACCATCCGATGGCCTGGGCCTTCACAAAACCATGGATTCGATCCACACTTTTGAACTTGTTCATCAATTCGAGAAGAGTTTTTGGCTGAAGATTCCGAGTGACGTGGGCATTACCCTTCGGGTAGCAGACATTGCCCTATCCGTGCGGCTCAACTAGAGGCCCATGAAGATGCCGATGGCAAGGTGGGCTACTAGGGCGGCGCGAGGAGAGGATCCCTTGAAGAGCAAGGCAAGAGGGATGCTTGGAACAAGGAAAGTTTAGAGCTAAGCCTTTTGTAAACCTAGTCATACCCGGTTAGATCTCTTGAGACCTGGCTTTGCTATATAAAGGCCGGGAGAGGGGCTGCTAGGGGATAGAATCAATCATAGCAACTTTAGCCACCCGGACGTCTAGAGCTAGGTTGCCGTAGCACTTAGCCTCTCGGCGAGAGCACAGCGAAAGCCTTCGGCACCCCATTGTAACCCAATATTCTCATAATCAAGATCGGACGGAGTAGGACGTAAGGGTTTTACCTCATCGAGGGCCCCGAACACTGGGTAAATTGCTCTCCCCGCTTGTCTGTTCACCGATGTCTCGTGTCAGCCTACAGGATTCCATCAACCCTAAGCCCCAATTGGAGGGCATTGCCGAGGAGTACCCTTGACAATTGGCGCCGTCTCGTGGAAGCATCTGTCAGCACTAGGCAGAGTCATCGGCGGTACCGATCACGTCTGCGGCGTTTGTGCTCAGTCGCCAACACCGTCGGATCCAAAGATTCGAGTCCGTTGCGGGTCCTTCGAGTTCGTACCACACACCGAGGCGTCGCGCCGATCTCTGCAGAATCGTGCAGCAACATGGATACTACTTTCGGTGGTGTCCACTTCATCATTGTCTCACGGAGGGTTTCTTCGCCTCCCTAGGTCAAACGCATCAAGCCCAAGGACTTCGGCTCCGGAAGGTATCACTCTAGCGGCAACCTCGGCGGTCCCATCCGAGGAGCATGCAAGAAGGCAGCCGAGGCAGCTTCGGCGTCATGGCGGAGCAAAGGAAGAGACGAAGGGACTCACGCTGTGAAGAGGAAGAGCGAATCGCGACTCGCCCTCATCAGTACGAACGAGGATGCCATAACACACAATCGAGCAAGGGCCCCTCTCGCGCTCCTTATCTATCGGCCACGGAGCAGCTCGAGGCACCATGTTATCTGCACTCTTACATCGATCCGAAGGATGGTCATGAAAAATCTAGCCACTTGCTAAGAAATTGTCGGCAGTTCCTAGAAATTCGGCAGTTCTGCGACGACCTCAGGGCCGAAGCCATGGCAAGAGTTCATACAATGGATTGAAGGGCAGGATCCTACAGTTATCTGCCAGAGCCATACGTACCAGAGCCGTACATGCCGGCGGGGAGGAGACAAGTACGTACCAACCGAGGTGTTTCTAGAACCACGCGGGAAGGTCACCATGATCCATAAAACCAGCTTTTCAAGAGAGAAATCAAGAAGTTCTCACGAGAAGTAAAGTATGCGGAAGTTGCCATGGTCGATACACCCGAATTCATCGGCCTGGTCGAGATCGAGCATCTCCTTCGGTAAGGTGGATCACCCGAAGGCCGTCCCAAGGCACTGTGTCATGCAGCCCTTGTCCTTGAAGCACGAGATCGAGAGGATACAATATGAGCAAAGTATTCATGGATGGAGGAAGTGGCTTGAATACGTTATTTGCCGGCACGATGAGAGCAATGGGCTTAACGAGTCGACATGCTAAGAGAGTCAGACCACGGGATTCCACGGCATCATGCCGACTCGGCCGCTTATTCCCTCGGTAAAATATCCTTGGATGTAGTTTTCGGCACGCCTAGCAATTTCGGGAAGGAGAAAATCGAGTTCGAAGCAGGTTGATTCGGGAATCTCGGTACCACGCCATCCTCGGCGGGCCTGCGTTTGCCAAATTTATGGCTGTACCCCATTATGCGTACTTGAGGCGAAGATGCCGAGGCAATAATGGGACAGCGATAACCATCCATGGAAGCTTCTCCCATTCGGACAAGCTGACGACGAGAGATTTCCAAAGATCACCTCGAAATTCGAAGCTAAGGAAGAACTTAACGCGATCGACGCCATCACGGACCACACGAAGCCACCAGCCGACAATCGAAACGTAAGATCCGACGAGTTTGACATTGCAAAGGAAGCAAAGAAGCGGCAGGTGCACCCCTCGACCAGAAGAAAATGGTCAATACGTCGACGGACCTTGCGTCGCATAGGAAAGCGTGCTCATCGAGTTCCTCACGTGGCGCGGGAGATATTTGCATGGGAACCATCCGACATGGTAGGTATCCCCGGGGAACTCGGCGAGCACGCCCTCAATGTTTACCCAAAAGCCAAACCAGTACAACTGATCGATGCGCCGATTTTCTGAGCCGAAGAGAAAAGCAATCGGCGAAGAAGTTAGTCGACTCCGCAAGGCAGGATTCATTCGGGAGATCAAGGAAGCCGAGTGGGTGGCCAATCCCGTCATGGTGCCAAAGAAAGACACAACCGCTCTTCGTATGTGTATTGATTACACTAGTCTTAACAAGCACTGCCCAAAGGATCACTTCCCACTGACTCGTATTGATCGGATAATCGACTCCACGGTTGGATGTGACCGTCTCTCCTTTCTCGATGCATACTCCGGGTACAACCAGATCAAGCTCAAGAAGGAAGACCGAGGAGTTAGCTGCATTCATCACCCCACACGGCGTTTTACGCTACAAAGTCATGACCTTCGGGTTGAAAAATGCAGGAGCAACTTATCAACGGTGCATGCGGCTGGATGTGACCGTCTCTCCTTTCTCGATGCATACTCCGGGTACAACCGAGATCAAGCTCAAGAAGGAAGACCGGGAGTTAGCTGCATTCATCACCCCACACGGCGTTTTACGCTACAAAGTCATGACCTTCGGGTTGAAAAATGCGGGAGCAACTTATCAACGGTGCATGCAAGCCTGCCTTGGAGAACGAGATCGGGAGGAATATCAAAGTTTACATCGATGATATCGTGGTAAAGACGAAGCACGCCACCACTCTCATCGATGATTTGCGGGAAACCTTTGACAACCTCGACAAGTATAAAATCAAGTTGAACCCGAATAAATGTTTCTTCAGGGTGCCGGGAGGACAAGTACTCGGGTACTTCATCTCAGCCAGAGGAATAGAAGCCAACCCCTTGAAGATCAAGGCTATACTCGACATGGAGCCGCCAAAGAATTTGCACCAAGTGACGGCAATTGGCGGAGACGGCGGCAACGCTCGGCAGATTCATAGCCAAGCTAGGAGAGAAAGCTTTGCCCTTCTATAGCCTAATGAAAAAAGTCGAGAAAAATTCGAGTGGACAAATGAGGCGCGGAGTCTTTTGATAATCTGAAGAAAATCTTATCAACGTCCCCGGTACTTGTAACCCCACGCGAGAAGAAGCAACTTGCTTATGTACAAAGCAGCAACGGTGCAAGTCTTCAGCAGCGTCCTGGTCGTCGAGCGAGAAGAAGCAGGGAGAGTTCACGGCGTGCAAAGACCTGTTTACTACCTCAGTGAAGTCCTCACACCTGCGAAACAGAGATACCCTCATCACCCGAAGGTCAGCGTATGCGATATGGAGAACAGCTCGCAACCTACGGCATTATTTCACGGAGCACCCGATCATCGTCGTAAGCGAAGCACCATTGAAGAATATACTCACTAACCAGAGGCCACGGGTCGAGTGTCCCAACGGGCTATCGAGATAGCTCCACACGACATAACTTACGTCAACCGAACAGCGATAAAATCCCAAATCTTCCCAGATTTTGTAGCACTACTTGGATCCGATCACAAACACGCGGCACACGATACGTCTCCAACGTATCTATAATTTCTTATGTTCCATGCTAGTTTTATGACAATACCATGTTTTATTCACACTTTATAATGTTTTTATGCATTTTCTGGGACTAACCTATTAACAAGATGCCACGGTGCCAGTTCCTGTTTTCTGCTGTTTTTGATTTCGGAAAAGTTGGTTTACAAATATTCTCGGAATTGGACGAAACAAAAGCCCACGGCCCTATTTTCCACGGAGTGTTCCAGAAGACCAAAGAAGAGTCGAGGAAGGCTGCGGGGGCCCACACCATAGGGCGGCGCGGGGGCCCCAGCTGCGGCAGCCAGAGCATGTGGTGAGGAGCCACCCCTTCGCCTATTTATTCCTTCGTCTCCGAAAACCCTAGCACGAGAGCCAAAATACGAGAACAGGTTCCGGAGACGCCGCCGCCGTCAGCCCCATGCAGGGGGGGTTCGAGAAGATCTCCTCAGGCACCTGCTGGGAGGGGAATCATCATCGGAGGGCTCTACATCACCATGCCCGCCTCCGGACCGATGCGTGAGTAGTTCATCCTTGGACTATGGGTCCATAGCGGTAGCTAGATGGTTCTCTTCTCCTATTATGCCATCATGTTTAGATCTTGTGAGCTGCCTATCATGATCAAGATCATCTATTTGTAATGCTACATGTTGTGCTTGTTGGGATCCGATGAATATGTAATACTATGTCAAGTTGATTATTGATCTATCATATATGTTGTTTATGATCTTGCATGCTCTCCGTTGCTAGTAGAGGCTCTGGCCAAGTTGATACTTGTAACTCCAAGAGGGGTATTTATGCTAGATAGTGGGTTCATGCCTCCATCGAATGCGGGGGTGACGGCAACCCCTAAGGTTGTGGATGTCTTTGTTGCCACTAGGGATAAAACATCAATGCTTTGTCTAAGGATATTTGTATTGTTTACATTACGCACAATACTTAATGCAATTGTCTATTGCTTGCAACTTAATTTTCAATTTGTCAATGCAACTAGGGATAAAACATCAATGCAATTCTCTATTTGTCAAGCTTGCCCAGCTGTAATTTGTTTACCCAACATGTTATTTATCTTATTGGAGAGACACCACTAGTGAGCTGTGGACCCCGGTCCATTCTTTTACATCTGAAATACAACCTACTGCAATCATTGTTCTCTTTTGTTTTACGCAAGCAAACATAATTTTCCACACCATACGTTTAATCCTTTGTTTTCAGCAAGCCGGTGAGATTGACAACCTCACTGTTAAGTTGGGGCAAAGTAGTTTGATTGTGTTGTGCAGGTTCCACGTTGGCACTGGAATCCTTGGTGTTGCGCCGCACTACACTCCTTCACTAACAACCTTCACGTGATCTTTATCTCCTACTGGTTCGATAACCTTGGTTTCTTGCGAGGAAAACTTCGCTGCTGTACTCATCATACCTTCCTCTTCGGGTTCCCAACGG
The DNA here is from genome assembly GCF_022539505.1 of Lolium rigidum. Classification (NCBI taxonomy): domain Eukaryota; kingdom Viridiplantae; phylum Streptophyta; class Magnoliopsida; order Poales; family Poaceae; genus Lolium; species Lolium rigidum. Next base: position 223,116,160 of record NC_061514.1, read on the forward strand.
ACGTGTGCTTTACGCGTCACAAGCGGCTACTTTTGTGGCGCCGTTGCTCGAGGGAGATCAAGACACGCTACAAGGGGAGTCTCTCACACCCAATCTCTTTACTTTGTTTATTGTCTTGCTTTATTTTATTTTACTGTCTTGTTTGCTTTCTTTATATCAAAAACACAAAAAATTACTTGTTTTACTTTATTTAATTCGGTTTTGCTTTATTTATTTTTATTATTGCTAAAATGAGTAGTCCTGAAGTTGAAGTTCGTTCGTTTAAGCAACAAGGGGGAGAAAGTTTTAAAGATGCTTGCTTAGAATTAGTGATGCTAATCATAGGTGCACTAAGAAACACTCCACTATTATCCTCCTTAAGAACTTTTATGTTGGTATCTCTAGGCTGGAATAGGTATGTTCTTGATACTCTTACGGGGGGTAATTTCCTAGGTACTCCTGCTTTAGAAACTAGTTACATCATTGAGAGTCTAGTTGGAATACCACCTGTTAATGAAGTTAAAATTGAAATCTCTCTTGAGGATGTCATGAAAAAGTTGGAGGCCATAGAGAAAAATCTTCCAAGTGTTGAGACTAAATTGGGAATATTACTTGATAATACTGATAAACTTGATAAATCCCTAGGAGGAATTAATGAAAGAATTGTTGTCTTAGAAACTTGTTCTATCCATGATAATCAAACCCATAGGATTGGTGAACTTGAAGAAGCTATGGGAACCATGGGTTCAACTTTTTCTTCTCTTAAGTTTAAGGAGAAAGCTTATGTGGGTAAGGAGCAAAAGTTCATGTATGTCCCTAAGATGCCAAAGCCAAAGAATCATTATGAGCTTAAAATTGATAAAACCCTTAGTACCACTATGGGAAATTTAGATAATGGAGCATCTAAGATACCTTTTGCGAAGTTGTATTTTTAAGGAAAATTATGATGTTGATGCTTCTTCTCTTGATGTTACTTGATTTTTCACTTTCAGCGCCTAGGCGAAAGGCGTTAAAGAAAAGCGCTTATGGGAGACAACCCATTATTTTATTTCTGCAATTTTTGTTTTATATGTGAGTCAAGGTGCTTGTTAATACGGTAGCAATACCTTTGTATCTTTATTTTATTGCATTGTTGTGCCAAGTAAAGTCTTTGATAGGAAGTTGATACTAGATTTGGATTTACATGCGAGAAACAGATTTTTAGCTGTCACGGTTTTGATTTTTTCTCTCTGTAGAAAAATCTAAAAATCCTGAAAAAATCCATGAGTAATCCTCGAGATATGTACGCAACTTTCATTCAACTGGAGCTTTTCCATCTGAGCATGTTAAGTGCCTCGAAAAAATTCGTATTTACGGACTGTTCTATTTTGACAGATTCTGCCTTTTATTTCGCATTGCCTCTTTTACTGTGTTTGAGTGGGTTTCTTTGCTCCATTAAATTTCGGTAACCTTGGCTAATGTCCAGAAGTGTTGGGAATGATTGTGTCCTTGCTGAACATGTGAATTTTTGATTATGCACTAACCCTCTAATGAGATTGCTTTGAGTTTGGTGTGAAGGAAGTTTTCAAAGATCAAGAGAGGAGGATGATATAATATGATCAAGAAGAGTGTAAAGTCTAAGATTGGGGATGCCCCCGTGGTTCATCCCTGCATATTTCGAGAAGACTCAAGCGTCTAAGCTTGGGGATGCCCAAGGCATCCCCTTCTTCATCAACAACTTATCAGGTCACCTCTAGTGAAACTATATTTTAATTCCGACACAAATTATGTGCTTTATTTGGAGCGTATGTGTGCTTTTATTTTCGTTTTGTTATTTTCATTATCTGAATAAATCGGATCCTAACATGCTTGTGTGGGAGAGAGACACGCTCCGCTTTTTCATTTGAACACTGGTGTTCTTCGTTTTACTTTTAATGTTCATGGCAAAAGCTGAAAGCCGCAGCATTTATTGCTATTTGGTTGGAAACGAGAAAATGCTTCATGTGGCAGTTGGTATATTGTCTTGAATAATTTGATGCATGGCAATTGTTTTGAGCTCTCAAGTAGATCATGTTTAAGCTCTTGCATCATGTAGTTTAAACCTATTAGTGGAGAACTACCGTAGAGCTTGTTGAAATTTGGTTTGCATGATTAGTCTCTCTAAGGTCTAGATATTCTCTGGTAAAAGTGTTTGAGCAACAAGGAGAGACGAGTGTAGATTTTTATAATGCTTGCAATATGTTCTTATGTAAGTTTTGCTTTGTACCGGTTTATACTTGTGTTTGCTTCAAACAACCTTACTAGCCAAAGCCTTGTACTGAGAGGGAATGCTTCTCGTGCATCCAAAACCTTGAGCCAAAACCTATGCCATTTGTGTCCACCATAACTACCTACTATGTGGTATTTTTCTGCCATTCCAAGTAAATACTTCATGTGCTACCTTTAAAACATTCAAAACATTATTACTCCTTATTTGTGTCAATGCTTCATGTGCTACCTTTAAGACTTTTTGATGCTTGTCTTGAAAGTACTATTCATGAAAAGTTTTTGCTATATGATTAAGTTGTTTAGTCATTATCTTTTTGTTAGCAAACTATAGACCATTGCTTTGAGTCACTTCATTCATCTCATATGCCTTACAATAGTATTGATCAAGATTATGTTGGTAGCATGTCACTTCAGAAATTATTCTTTTTATCGTTTACCTACTCAAGGGCGAGTAGGAACTAAGCTTGGGGATGCTTGATACGTCTCCAACGTATCTATAATTTCTTATGTTCCATGCTAGTTTTATGACAATACCTACATGTTTTATTCACACTTTATAATGTTTTTATGCATTTTACGGGACTAACCTATTAACAAGATGCCACGGTGCCGGTTCTTGTTTTTGCTGTTTTTGATTTCGGAAAAGTTGGTTTACAAATATTCTCGGAATTGGACGAAACAAAAGCCCACGGCCCTATTTTCCACGGAGTGTTCCGGAAGACCGAAGAAGAGTCGAGGAAGGCCAGCAGGGGGCCCACACCATAGGGGCGGCGCGGGGGGCCCAGCTGCCGCGCCGGCTATGTGGTGAGGAGCCCCTGGCTCCCGAGCGCTGCCCCTTCGCCTATTTATTCCTTCGTCTCCGAAAACCCCTAGCACGAGAGCCAAAATACGAGAACGGTTCTAGAGACGTCGCCGCCATCAACCCCGTCTCGAGGGGGGAGTCGAGAAGATCTCCTACGGCACCTGCTGGAGAGGGAATCATCACGGGAGGGCTCTACATCACCATGCCCGCCTCAGGACTGATGCGTGAGTAGTTCATCCTTGGACTATGGGTCCATAGCGATGAGTTAGATGGTTGTCTTCTCCTATTATGCCATCATGTTTAGATCTTGTGAGCTGCCTATCATGATCAAGATCATCTATTTGTAATGCTACATGTTGTGTTTGTTTCGATCCGATGAATATGGAATACTATGTCAAGTTGATTATTCTATCATATATGTTGTTTATCATCTTGCATGCTCTCCAGTTGCTAGTAGAGGCTCACGGCCAAGTTGATACTAGTAACTCCAAGAAGGAGTATTTATGCTAGATAGTGGGTTCATGTCTCCATTGAATGCGGGGAGTGACGGCAACCCCTAAGGTTGTGGATGTCTTGTTGCCACTAGGGATAAAACATCAATGCTTTGTCTAAGGATATTTGTATTGTTTACATTACGCACGGTACTTAATGCAATTGTCTGTTGCTTGCAACTTAATGCTTGGAAGGGGTGCGGATGCTAACCCGAAGGTGGACTTTTTAGGCATAGATGCATCTTTGGATGGCGGTCTATGTTCTTTGTCATAATGCCCTAAGTAAATCTCATAGTAGTCATCATGATATGTATGAGCATTGTTATGCCCTCTCTATTTGTCAATTGCCCAAGCTGTAATTTGTTTACCCAACATGTTATTTATCTTATTGGAGAGACACCACTAGTGAGCTGTGGACCCCGGTCCATTCTTTTACATCTGAAATACAACCTACTGCAATCATTGTTCTCTTTTGTTTTTACGCAAGCAAACATAATTTTCCACACCATATGTTTAATCCTTTGTTTTTAGCAACCCGGTGAGATTGACAACCTCACCGTTAAGTTGAGGCAAAGTAGTTTGATTGTGTTGTGCGGGTTCCACGTTGGCACCGGAATCCCTGGTGTTGCGCCGCACTACACTCCTTCACCAACAACCTTCACGTGATCTTCATCTCCTCTGGTTCGATAACCTTGGTTTCTTGCGAGGGAAAACTCGCTGTTGTACTCATCATACCTTCCTCTTGGGGTTCCCAACCGACGTGTGCTTTACCGTCACAAGCCGCACCCGACATGTCGGGGTCATGGACAATGTGCTTCGAGCGGGTCCAAGCGGAGCACGAGGTGCGAGGAGCGGGGGTGATACTAATATCGCCACAAGGAGACAAGATGAAGTACATACTACATATGAATTTCTCCCTGCCTAGAAATGATGAAGCAGAATACGAAGCATTGTTGCATGGAATGAAGATGGAAAAGGCATGTGGAGCAACTCGCCTGGAAATTTATGGAGACTCGAACTTGGTGGTGCGACGGTCGATGAATTTATGCGACTGTGGTCAATGACAACATGATCGCCTACCGACAGTTGTACCAAAACATGGAAGCCAAATTTAAAGGGTGCGAACTTAAGCATATCGGCGAGCCGACGACGAAGAAAGCGATACTACTGGCGAATATCGGATCCATGTGCTCCCCCAAACCCGAGACGGGGTGTTTTACGAAGTCATCACTCAACGATCGATAAAGGAGAAAACATCGGCACCTCCGAAATCGTCGAGCTGATGAATCGAGAGGCAAACCGGCGGCGGAGGCTGTCAGAAGAATCTCCACCTCGATGCGGAACGAGGTCCTCCTCCTTGAACCACTATGGACCAAACCGTTTCTAGCATACGTCGAGGCGGGAGTTACCGGAGGATCCGGTAGAGGCAAGACGAATCGTCGGACGGTCAAAGGCCTTTGCTGTGATAAATGGAGAACTCTACAAACGCAGCATCTCCGGTATCTTTCGGAGGTGTATTGCCATTGACGATGGAATGGCACTCTGCGCCGAGATACATGAGGGAACTTGCGGACACCACGCATGCGCGGGGCCCTTGTGGCAAAAGCCTTCAGGGGCAGGATTTTCGCGGCCAGCGGCGGCATCGGATGCTCGAGATCCGGTTATGAAGTGCGACCCTGCCCGGCGTTTTCACCAAAACCACACGCTCCTGCGAGCAGATCCGATGACAATACCTGCGGCATGGCCCTTCGCTCAATGGGGACTCGACCAAGTTGGACCCTTGCCAAGATCGTCGCCTGGAGGACACACGTATCTAATGGTCGCGATCGACAAGTTCACCAAATGGATCGAGCGGTACCCGTACGAAATCGAGAAGCCGAAACCGCCGTTCGGTTCTTCGGAGGAATAACTTGCCGATTTGGTATGCCCCACGAGTATCGTCACGAGACAACGGAACTAAATTTGACTCCAAAAAGTTTCGGAAGTTTTGTGATAGACAGCGACATTAAGCTAAAATTTGCATCGGTGGCCCACCCACGGACCAACGGCCGAGTGGAAAGGATCAACGGTCTAATAGGAGACGGCCTCAAGAAACGCCTTACGGGTGCCAGTTTGGAGCACAGGTCGAGGAATTACCATCTGTGCTTTGGAGTTTGCGCACTACACCTAATAGGTCGACCCGAGTACACCCCGTTCTTCCTGGTACACCGGAGCCGAGGCAGGTTTGCCGGCCGATGTTCGGTTCGAAGCTCCGCGCGGTGACGACGCCACACGAATCACCTCCAACATCGCGTTGCGGGATGCCGTGGACCTCCTTGACCGAAGCTCGGGATATTGCTTTGGCAAGAACAACGGTGTATCGTGCAGGCGCTAAAAAGTACCACGGCCAAGCGAATACGCGATCGAAGGTTCGGTGTTGGAGATATGTGCTGCTGGCTGAAGCAAGAGAGACCCTCGAGCTCGAATCTCCATGGGAAGGGCCATTCATCATCACTAAAGTGATACCGAGGAGGAGCTTATCGGCTCAAAAACCCAACTTCGGGAGAAGACGTTGAAAATCCATGGAACATCGCACATTTGCGACGGTTCTACGCATAGGATATAATTATTTCCTTCTTATCATTCGACGCTCTTAAGTTTGCTTTTATATTATGAACAAAATTACGATCGGGTTTCTTACCTTTTTATTGATCTAGGCCTCATCATCCGAACAAATTGTTCGGGCCCCCCATGTCAGCAGCTCTTACTCCCATCAGGACGCTGGCCAAAAACACGCCCGCACGGTGTCATTAATTAAATACTCCTATCGGGAGCTAAGGTTAATGACACACAAAACAAGCCATCCAAGCCTCGAGAAAATACGCGAGTCGCTGGTCGAGTGAGACGTACTATCACAAAATAAGGCTCAAGCCGGTTCTCCGCATGACGAAGCCCATCGTCTAAATCCCTCGATCATTCGACGGGTGTCGCTCTCTACAAAACTTACATATCGACTACGCAATAAACTTGTAGTTACAACGGAGTCGTCGGGTGAGCGAGCTGAATTGATCACTCGGCCGCTCACAGACAATAAACCATTAATCGAATTAACAAATTCGCCGAGCTCTATGATGTCAAAACACACGTCGAATTTACATAAGATTATCCCCTGCGGGTACAAGGACATTACATTCATGACAAGGTTCCCTGGCCCTCTCGGGCCTTCGAGATCCCTCTCAATACTGTCTCCATCGAGTGAGATGATGGTATACGCGGGACCTCTAGCAATATCATAGATCTTGGTCTAAGCTCCTTTTGGTGTTTGCTATGGCCTCCAAATCTAAGGTCGGATGACATGCTAGCACTGAAGGAAAGGCAAGTTCAGCACTGAGCCGGGAGCTCCTTTTGCACCAACAGTCGAATCCTCTCGGGGGACTTGAATCGGGTGAGCGAAGGCGAGACGAGTCTCGGGCACTTGATCCGGAGGAAGCAATGTTTTCCGGACCATCGTGAGATGAGCATGGAACTTGTCAAAATAATAGTGCACCTTCTACGCTCGATGCTCGAATTTCGCCACGATAACAGCTTTCGGTCGATGTGACCACAACTCATGCTTCGGGTGAGAAACGTCAGTCATCGCTTCGATCTTTTCGTGGATCCTCTTGTTTTCCTCTGATTCATCGGATGCCACGACTGTCAAGAAACAAATGTCAGTTAAAGAATACTCAAGCTTCGTCAGAAATCAACAGATGGGCAAGCACTTATAGCTCAAGCTTTCGGTAGCAATATGGAGACGGTCGAGAGCATGTTGTTCAACGGCGGTCGCTATCTCGCTCTTCCTTTTCACTAGCGCCGCCATCGCGTGAAGGTGGTAATATCTTTATTCAAACGGGATATTTGATCACGCAAACGACGAACAAGATCAGATTCATCGCTAGCGAAGGATTTTAAAAAGGATCGGCACGAAAAGAAGATGAAGGAATCTGCGGCACAATTCTTAGTTCAAAACAACATTAATATAATCTCCCATCGGGAGTGCGGGAGTGTATATATTACCATTCGAGAAGATTGTTGGTGCGGCAGCAGAGCCAAAATAAAACAAGGTTGGGTTACAGTGTATCATGCCTTAATTACAGCTGATAGGGCAAGCGTTCAATCAAGGTAGAGGCGACGAAGAACCGGGGGCAGCTTCGGGCGCAGCTTTGGTCTTCGCCTCATCAACCGGCCTGAGGAGCTGATTGGCACATGTCCTTCGTTAGATTGCTTGAAGGGCTCAAGGTTGATTAGGCGATTATTGTCATCTATAGGCAATGCCTTAGACAACTTCTCTAGTTCGAGCCCATCCCATGACCCATCGGTGGCTGGAAAGTAGAAATGCTGCTCCAAACAAACGAAAACGACGCTTTAATGCCCCTACGGGCTCGGAAGGGTTGGCCGAGGAAAGCGTACGCCATCTCGCCAAGAGTCTTCATCTGCCTTCATCTTTGGGAAAATCATCGAGTATAGCCTTGATAACGCTCCTTTAGTCTTTTGCAAAAGTCCAAGAACTTGGGCCGTTGGACTCAACGGTGAGTGACGGGGCATCGGGAGACGTAGAGTCCTCCCGAAGCATGCGAGCCCGAGTGACGGTTATGTCAGCTGGCACACGGAAGAAGGCGGATAAGCAAC
>NC_061514.1:223124425-223136203 GCF_022539505.1 Lolium rigidum
GGCGACATATCCTATGCATCCGGACGATCTGTGTATCCGTATATCCAGTCTATCCCCAGCCCTTTGATCTAAATCGAACACACAACATCATGGCCATGGCTAATTTACACTAACACGCCCGCCTGGCCACTAAGTGGATGTATCTTTACTGTATAAACTCCCGGCAACTAGCTATTTCCGCTCCTTCCTAGAAAAACTAAGCATCGCTGGCCGGACGCCGGCGGCGAGTCCACAGCACAACTTGTAGTGGCGGCTCAGAGCTGAATACCACATAAAGCGGCGGCCGGCAACGACTACGTAACGCGGCTTGCCGCGGTGGTGGATCCCGTAAACCACATAACGCGGCGGCCGGCGGTGAGCACCAAACGCGACGGTTCGGCAACAATGGCGAGCACAGCGCGCATGCGGCCGTTGGCAACCATCGACGGCATTTGTAGCATGCAACATCACGTATTACCCATAGCTGAGCACACCCAGGCGGCCAGGCCTGAACGTACACATGTAGGTGATCCAGTGATCGGACGGCTATGGCCGCCACAAGGCACGCCTCATGTACTCGCCGCCGGCCGCCCGGCCGTCACATTCTGTGGCCATCGTTCGGTCAACGCCATGATCCAGATCTGGCATGGAACGATATAGATCGGAGAATTGTTGTGACCTTGCCGTTTATCTAGGCGGTTTACTGTAAATTAGCCACGATATTGATATGGTGCAGGCGATTTAGATCGGACGGCCAATGCTGTACGGATGCACGGATACATAAAAGCGCCAGATGCACAGGATACGTTGCCATGTATGTATGATCAGCTATTATGATAACTAATGTTTGTGTTCATCTTAATTTGCATTTCCGTTTTAGAAAAAAACTTAATTTCTATTTTGGCTGACCTGTTAGAGAACTATCAGATTGAACCCACAACATGATTCATATAGATTCATTACACCGAGCCACATGTCTTGACCTTGCGATACACTACTTCCATTAATTAGTGCAAGAAGGCTTACCCGAGCTGCCCGAACCATGGCAGATTCGAATCCACCTTATCTATCTAGAAATACAACCTTTGCGAAAAGAGGATTTGCAAGTATGGGGAGGCTGACATTGGGGACCCATGAGCCGACGAACATCGTCAACGTTTTAAAGGTGGAAGGAGATCGAAAGAAAAAATAAGCCAAAAATCAGTTGGTAAACAAATTCAAGAAAAGAAACATTTACCTTTCTGAGAGGATGACATGCGGGACCCATGAGGCAGCAGCATCCTCAACTATTTCAAGGCGGCAGAGGATCAAAATAAAAAAGGAAATAGCCAGAAATTAATTAGGGTCAAAAATAAATCCATCAAAGGAAACTTTTATTGTTCATAGAGGATGACATGTGGGACCGACTTGCCGCCTGCGTCGTCATCGTTTCAAAGGGGGCAGGGGATCAAAAGAAAAAGACAAATAGCCAGTAAATTAGGGGAAAAAAATAAATCCAACAAAGAAAACTTTTATTGTTCATAGAGGATGACATGCGGGACCCATGAGCCAGCAGCTTCCTCAACGTTTCAAAGTCGGCATGAGATTGAAAGAAAAAGTCAAGTGACATAATATCGGGAGCCAAAAATAATCCAAGAAAAGAAACTTTATTGTACATAGAGGATGACATGCGGGTCCCATTTTGTAGCAGCGGTCTCAACGCTTCCAAGGCGGCACAGGACCGAAAGAAAAATGAAGTAGCCGGAAATCAGGGTGTGAAAAAAATCCAAGAAAAGAAAGATTTCAATTGGGCTGTATCTGGACATCTGGGCCTTCGAACTATCCTGCTGGGCCTTTTGACTCGTACAATTTCAGCCCACTCCAAAACCGGAAAGGTCGGATTTTTCTCAAAAAAAAAAAGGAAAGTCCTATGCTTCGCAAAAACAAAAAACAAGGAGATTCAACATATAAGTTTGTTTATGTAGATATAAAGATTTAATTTATCCGTTTGCAATAGCTCAGAGCGAAATACAACGTTTATTGTCTGCAAAATAAAATATCACATGTTTCTTGTACGGGGAGGCTGACATCGGGGACCCATGAGCCAGCAGCGGAGTCAACGTTTCAAAGGCGGCAGGGGATCGAAAATAAAAAAAAGCCAAAAATCAGTTGGTAAAAAAATACAAGAAAAGAAAACATTTATCGTTCTGAGAGGATGACATGCGGGACCCATGAGGCAGCAGCATCCTCAACGTTTCAAAGTCGGCATGAGATCGAAAGAAAAAGGCAAGTGACATAATATCGGAGCCAAAAATAATCCAAGAAAAGAAACTTTATTGTACATAGAGGATGACATGCGGGTCCCATTTTGTAGCAGCGGTCTCAACGTTTCCAAGGCGGCACAGGACCAAAAGAAAAATGAGGCAGCAGAATTCTCAACAATTCCAAGGCGGCAGGGGATCAAAAGAAAAATAAAGGAAATAGCCAGAAATTAATTTGGGGTCAAAAATAAATCCACCAAAGGAAACTTTTATTGTTCATAGAGGATGACATGTGGGACCGACCTGCCAAAGGCGTCCTCATCGTTTCAACGGGGGCAGGGGATCAAAAGAAAAAGGCAAATAGCCAGAAATTAGGGGTAAAAAATAACTCCAAGAAAGGAAACTTTTATTGTTCGTAGAGGATGACATGCGGGACCCATGAGCCAGCAGCTTACTCAACGTTTCAAAGGCGGCATGAGATCGAAAGAAAAAGGCAAGTGACCAAATATGAGGAGCCAAAAATAATCCAAGATTTATCGTACATAGAGGATGACATGTGGGTCCCATTTTGCAGCAGCGGTCTCAATGTTTGTAATGCGGCTTGAGATCAAAAGAAAAAGAAAGTAGCTAGTAATTAGGGGGTGAAAAAAATCCAAGAAAAGAAAGTTGATGGACATAGAGGATGACATGCGGGTCCCTTGAACCAACAGACTTACTCAACGTTTCAAAGGGGGCGGGGATCAAAAGAAAAAGGCAAGCCAAAAATCGGAGGGTGAAAAAAATCCAACAAAGGAAAGTTTTATAGCACACAGAGGATGACATGCGGGTCCCATGAGCCACAGAGTACCTCAACGTTTCAAACGTGGCATGAGATCGAAAGAAAAAGGCAAGTGACCAAATATGAGGTGCCAAAAAAACTCCAAGAAAAGAAAGTTGATTGCTCATAGAGGATGACATGCGGGTCCCATTTAGCTGCAGCGGTCTCACCGTTTGAGAGGCGGCAGGGGATCGAAAGAAAAAGTCAAGTGACCAAATATGAGGTGCCAAAAATAATCCAAAAAATGAAAGTTTTATAGTACATAGAGGATGACATGCGGGTCCCATTTAGCAGCAGCGGTATCACTGTTTGAGAGGCAGCAGGGGATCGAAAGAAAAAGTCAAGTTACCAAATATGAGGTGCCAAAAAAATCCAAGAAAAGAAAGTTTTATAGTACATAGAGGATGACATGCGGGTCCCATTTAGCAGCAGCGGTATCACCGTTTGAGAGGCGGCAGGGGATCGAAAGAAAAAGTGAAGTGACCAAATATGAGGTGCCAAAAAAATCCAAGAAAAGAAAGTTTTATAGTACATAGAGGATGACATGCGGGTCCCATTTAGCAGCAGCGGTATCACCGTTTGAGAGGCAGCAGGGGATCGAAAGAAAAAGTCAAGTGACCAAATATGAGGTGCCAAAAAAATCCAAGAAAAGAAAGTTTTATAGTACATAGAGGATGACATGCGGGTCCCGAGTTAGCAGCAGCGGTATCACCGTTTGAGAGGCGGCAGGGGATCGAAAGAAAAAGGTAAGTGACCAAATATGAGGTGCCAAAAATAATTCAAGAAAAGAAAGTTTTATAGTACATAGAGGATGACATGCGGGTCCCGAGTTAGCGACAGCGGTATCACCGTTTGAGAGGCGGCAGGGGATCGAAAGAAAAAGGTAAGTGACCAAATATGAGGTGCCAAAAATAATTCAAGAAAAGAAAGTTTTATAGTACATAGAGGATGACATGCGGGTCCCGGTTAGCAGCAGCGGTATCACCGTTTGAGAGGCGGCAGGGGATCGAAAGAAAAAGGCAAGTGACCAAATTTGAGGTGCCAAAAAAACTCCAAGAAAAGAAAGTTGATTGCACATAGAGGATGACATGCGGGTCCCATTTAGCAGCAGCGGTCTCAACGTTTCCAAGGCGGCAAGGGATCAAAAGAAAAAGAAGTAGCCGGAAATCGGGGGTCAAAAAAATCCAAGAATAGAAAGAATTTTGGTTCATAGAGGATGACATGCGGGACCCATGATCCCGCATCGTAAACGGCTCGATCGGAGAACGTTGAACGAGATGGCGCGATCTAGAAAAAAACAATGCCGAGAGGCTGCCATCCGGGCCCTACATCCCTCGGCGGTGCGGATTTGCGTTGACTCGGCCGGCGAACCCGAGATTTCGAGATGCACCACGTCCCGGGCCACCATACGCGACGTTTTGGCCGCTTTCGTCGGGCTAGGTGGCCTCAAAAACGAGAAAAAAAAAGTTTTGACATGAACCACGGAGGGACCAAAAATCGTCGGCCATGGTACACCAGCAACCACGACGCGACTTCAACTTCGTCGTCCATGGCAACTTTTCTTGTAGTGATATCTATTAGGGTACTTTGAATATGTGCCCTCATAGCTATTTAACTATTAGGGCACTTGGACATGTGCCCTCATATCTATATGCTATTAGGGCACTTTGGATATGTGCTCTCATAGCTATATGCTATTAAGGCACATCCAAAATGTGCCTCCAATTAAACCATATTAGGGCATATATAAAATGTGCCCCTAATCATGTGCCCCGAAATCCCTACCGTGTTGTAGTGTTCCCAGCTCCGCATAGGTCCTGTTTTCTTCTCCACTGCTATTTCTTCTCTGTTTTTGCTTCTTTAGCCTCCTCTCACCGTCTCCTGCTACTCTGGCTTACTATGCAACTGAAGCAAAAGAGCACTGGAATGGAGAGCAGCTTGTCCTTATGTTCAAACTGTTAGGTAATCACGCAATAACTTAATCAAGTATCGATGTCTCCTTTAATGCTCTACTTTCTTTAACGTACATCTAGCTAGATTCAGTACAAAATTTCTGAAAGTTCTATGGTACAATTTCCAGTCATATTGAATATTTCAGAGAATTTAATGCAGTTTTACTGATGGCAAAGGAATTCTGAAAAATTAAATACATCACAAGGAAATAGAAGAACTCCAAACCCACTTCAGTTTCGCGATAACATGACTCCGTGTCAGGTTGTTGAGGGAAAGCTTCGAGTTAACCGGTACAGTAGCCTACACGAAGTAAAAATCCATTAGGAAGTGAACCATGATGCGCGTAGATGTACACGTCCGTTGGCAAGCCCAAGAGGAAGGTATGATGTGCACAGTGGCAAGTTTCCGTCAGTAAGAAACCAAGGTTTAATCGGACCAGTAGGAGTCAAGAAGCACGTTGAAGGTTGATGGTGGCGAAATGTGATGCGGCGCAACACCAGGGATTCCGGCGCCAACGTGGAACCTGCACAACACAACCAAAGTACTTTGCCCCAACGAAACGCTGAGGTTGTCAATCTCACCGGCTTGCCGTAACAAAGGATTAACCGTATTGTGTGGAAGATGATTGTTTGCGAAGAAAACAATAAAACAAGTATTGCAAGTAGATTGTATGCGATGTAAAGAATAGGACCGGGGTCCACAGTTCACTAGAGGTGTCTCTCCCATAAGATAAAAGCATGTTGGGTGAACAAATTACAGTCGGGCAATTGACAAATAGAAAAGGGCATAACAGTGCATATACATGATATGATAAATATAGTGAGATTTAATTGGGCATTACGACAAAGTACATAGACCGCCATCCAGCATGCATCTATGCCTAAAAAGTTCACCTTCAGGTTATCATCCGAACCCCTTCCAGTATTAAGTTGCAAGCAACAGACAATTGCATTAAGTATGTGATGCGCGTAGATGTACACGTCCGTTGGGAACCCAAAGAGGAAGGTATGATGCGCACAGTGGCAAGTTTCCCTCAGTAAGAAACCAAGGTTTAATCGGACCAGTAGGAGTCAAGAAGCACGTTGAAGGTTGATGGTGGCGAAATGTGATGCGGCGCAACAACAGGGATTCCGGCGCCAACGTGGAATCTGCACAACAAAACCAAAATACTTTGCCCCAACGTAGCAGTGAGGTTGTCAATCTCACCGGCTTGCTGTAACAAAGGATTAAACGTATCGAGTGGAAGATGTTTGCAAGAAAATAATAAAACACAAGTATTGCGATAGAATTGTATGCTATGTAAAGAATAGGACCGGGGTCCACAGTTCACTAGAGGTGTCTCTCCCATAAGATAAAAGCATGTTGGGTGAACAAATTACAGTCGGGCAATTGACAAATAGAGAAAGGCATAACAATGCATATACATGATATGATAAATATAGTGAGATTTAATTGGGCATTACGACAAAGTACATAGACCGCCATCCAACCGCATCTATGCCTAAAAAGTCCACCTTCAGGTTATCGTCCGAACCCCATTCAGTATTAAGTTGCTAAGCAACAGACAATTGCATTAAGTATGGTGCGTAATGTAATCGACAACTACATCCTTAGACATAGAATCAATGTTTTATCTCTAGTGGCAACAACACATCCACAACCTTAGAACTTTCCGTCACTCGTCCCGCATTAAATGGAGGCATGAACCCACTATCGAGCATAAATACTCCCTCTTGGAGTTAAGAGTACAAACTTGGCCGAGCCTCTACTAATAACGGAGAGCATGCAAGATCATAAACAACACATAAACAATAGATTGATAATCACCATAACATAGTATTCTCTATCCATCGGATCCCGACAAACACAACATATAGTATTACGGATAGATGATCTTGATCATGTTAGGCAGCTCACAAGATCCAACAATGAAGCACAACAAGGAGAAGACGACCATCTAGCTACCGCTATGGACCCATGGTCCATGGGTGAACTACTCACTCATCACTCCGGAGGCGATCATGGCGATGAAGAGTCCTCCGGGAGATGAATCCCCTCTCCGGCAGGGTGCCGGAGGCGATCTCCCGAATCCCCCGAGATGGGATTCGCGGCGGCGGCGTCTCCGGAAGGTTTTCCGTATCGTGGCTCTCGGTACCGGGGGTTTCGCGACGGAGGCTTTAAGTAGGCGGAAGGGTAGGTCGGGGGCCACACGAGGTGCCCGAGGGGTAGGGCCGCGCGGTCGGGGCCTGGGCCGCGCCGCCCTGTCCCCGGCTGCCTCGTGGCCCCACTTCGTTGACTCTTCGGTCTTCCGGAAGCTTCGTGCAAAAATAGGACCCCGGGCGAAAGTTTCGTCCAATTCCGAGAATATTTCCTTACTAGGATTTCGAAACCAAAAACAGCGAAAACAACGAATCGGCTCTTCGGCATCTTGTTAATAGGTTAGTTCCGGAAAATGCATAAATATGACATATAATGTGCATAAAACATGTAGGTATCATCAATAAAGTAGCATGGAACATAAGAAATTATCGATACGTTGGAGACGTATCAGCATCCCCAAGCTTAGTTCCGCTCGTCCCGAGCAGGTAAAACGATAACAAAGATAATTTCCGAAGTGACATGCCATCATAATCTTGATCATACTATTTGTAAACATATGTAATGAATGCAGCGATCAAAACAAAGGTAATGACATGAGTAAACAAGTGAATCATATGACAAAGACTTTTCATGAATAGTACTTCAAGACAAGCATCAATAAGTCTTGCATAAGAGTTAACTCATAAAGCAATAAATCAAAGTAAAGGTGTTGAAGCAACACATAGGAAGATTAAGTTTCAGCAGTTGCTTTCAACTTATAACATGTATATCTCATGGATATTATCAACATAAAGTAATATAACAAGTGCAATATGCAAGTATGTAGGAATCAATGCACAGTTCACACAAGTGTTTCTTCTTAAGGTGGAGGGAGATAGGTAAACTGACTCAACAATAAAAGTAAAAGAATGGTCCTTCAAAGAGGAAAGCATCGATTCTTTGTATTTGTGCTAGAGCTTTTATTTTGAAAACATGAAACAATTTTGTCAACGGTAGTAATAAAGCATATGAGTTATGTAAATTATATCTTACAAGTTGCAAGCCTCATGCATAGTATACTAATAGTGTCCGCACCTCGTCCTACTTAGCTTGGACTACCGGATCTTTGCATGCCATGTTTCAACCAAGTGTCACAAAGGGGTACCTCCATGCCGCCTCGTACAAAGGTCTAAGGAGAATGCTCGCATTTTGGATTTCTCGCTTTTGATTATTCTCAACTTAGACATCCATACTGGGACAACATGGACAACGAGATAATGGACTCCTCTTAAATGCATAAGCATGTAGCAATGATTATTATTCTCATATGAGATTGAGGATATATGTCCAAAACTGAAACTTCAACCATGGTTCATGGCTTTAGTTAGCGGCCCAATGTTCTTCTCTAACAATTTTGCATGCTCCAACCACTAAAATGATAGACCTTCAGACAAGACGGACATGCATAGAAACTCACATGATATTCAACAATAGTTGATGGCGTTCCCCAGAAGCATGGTTATCGCACAACAAGCAACTTAATAAAATATAAAGTGCATAAGTACATATTCAATACTACGATAGTTTTTAAGGCTATTTTGTCCCATGAGCTATATATTGCAAAGGTGAATGATGGAATTTTAAAGGTAGCACTCAAGCAATTTACTTTGGAATGGCGGAGAAATATCATGTAGTAGGTAGGTATGGTGGACACAAATGGCATAGTAGTTGGCTCAAGGGTTTTTGATGCATGAGAAGTATTCCCTCTCGATACAAGGTTTAGGCTAGCAAGGTTATTTGAAGCAAACTCAAGGATGAACAAGTGCAGCAAAACTCACATAAAAGACATATTGTAAACATTATAAGACTCTACACCGTCTTCCTTGTTGTTCAAAACTCAATACTAGATATTATCTAGACCTTAGAGAGACCAAATATGCAAATCAAATTTTAGCAAGCTCTATGTATTTCTTCATTAATAGGTGCAAAGCATATGATGCAAGAGCTTAAACATGAGCACAACAATTGCCAAGTATCACATTATCCAAGGCATTTTTAGAATTACTACATGTAGCATTTTCCAATTCCAACCATATAACAATTTAACGAAGAAGAAACTTCGCCTTGAACATTATGAGTAAAGCCTAAGGACGCATGTGTCCATATGCAACAGCGGAGCGTGTCTCTCTCCCACAAAGTGAATGCTAGGATCCATCTTATTCAAACAAAACAAAAACAAAAACAAACCGACGCTCCAAGTAAAGAACACAAGATGTGGTCGAATAAAAATATAGTTTCAGGGGAGGAACACGATGATGTTGTCGATGAAGAAGGGATGCCTTGGGCATCCCCAAGCTTAGACGCTTGAGTCTTCTTAAAATATGCAGGGATGAACCACGGGGCATCCCCAAGCTTAGAGCTTTCACTCCTTGATCAAGAGGAGTGAAAGCTCTAAGCTTGGGGATGCCCCCGTGGTTCACCCCTGCATATTTTAAGAAGACTCAAGCGTCTAAGCTTGGGGATGCCCAAGGCATCCCCTTCTTCATCGACAACCTCATCTCAATCACATCTTGTGTTCTTTACTTGGAGCGTCGGTTTGTTTTTGTTTTTGTTTTTGTTTGAATAAAATGGATCCTAGCATTCACTTTGTGGGAGAGAGACACGCTCCGCTGTTGCATATGGACAAATATGTCCTTAGGCTTTACTCATAATGTTCAAGGCGAAGTTTCTTCTTCGTTAAATTGTTATATGGTTGGAATTGGAAAATGCTACATGTAGTAATTCTAAAATGTCTTGGATAATGTGATACTTGGCAATTGTTGTGCTCATGTTTAAGCTCTTGCATCATATACTTTGTACCCATTAATGAAGAAATACATAGAGCTTGCTAAAATTTGGTTTGCATATTTGGTCTCTCTAAGGTCTAGATAATATCTAGTATTGAGTTTTGAACAACAAGGAAGACGGTGTAGAGTCTTATAATGTTTACAATATGTCTTTTATGTGAGTTTTGCTGCACCGGTTCATCCTTGAGTTTGCTTCAAATAACCTTGCTAGCCTAAACCTTGTATCGAGAGGGAATATTTCTCATGCATCCAAAATCCTTGAGCCAACCACTATGCCATTTGTGTCCACCATACCTACCTACTACATGGTATTTCTCCGCCATTCCAAAGTAAATTGCTTGAGTGCTACCTTTAAAATTCCATCATTCACCTTTGCAATATATAGCTCATGGGACAAAATAGCCTTAAAAACTATCGTAGTATTGAATATGTACTTATGCACTTTATCTCTTATTAAGTTGCACTGTTGTGCGATAACCATGCTTCAGGGACGCCATCAACTACTCTTTGTTGAATATCATGTGAGTTGCTATGCATATCCGTCTTGTCCGAAGTAAGAGGGATCTACCACCTTAATGGTTGGAGCATGCATATTGTTAGAGAAGAACATTGGGCCGCTAACTAAAGCCATGAATCATGGTGGAAGTTTCGGTTTGGACATATATCCTCAATCTCATATGAGAATAATAATTGTTGCTACATGCTTATGCATTAAAGAGGAGTCCATTATCTGTTGTCCATGTTGTCCCGGTATGGATGTCTAAGTTGAGAATAATCAAAAGCGAGAAATCCAAAATGCGAGCTTTCTCGTTAGACCTTTGTACAGGCGGCATGGAGGTATCCCTTTGTGACACTTGGTTGAAACATGTGCATTGCGAAGATCCGGTAGTCCAAGCTAAGTAGGACAAGGTGCGGGCACTATTAGTATACTATGCATGAGGCTTGCAACTTGTAAGATATAATTTACATAACTCATATGCTTTATTACTACCGTTGACAAAATTGTTTCATGTTTTCAAAATAAAAGCTCTAGCACAAATACAATAATCGATGCTTTCCTCTTTGAAGGACCTTTCTTTTACTTTTATTGTTGAGTCAGTTTACCTATCTCTCTCCACCTCAAGAAGCAAACACTTGTGTGAACTATGCATTGATTCCTACATACTTGCATATTGCACTTGTTATATTACTCCATGTTGACAATATCCATGAGATATACATGTTATAAGTTGAAAGCAACCGCTGAAACTTAATCTTCCTTTGTGTTGCTTCAATACCTTTACTTTGATTTATTGCTTTATGAGTTAACTCTTATGCAAGACTTATTGATGCTTGTCTTGAAGTACTATTCATGAAAAGTCTTTGCTTTATGATTCACTTGTTTACTCATGTCATTACCATTGTTTTGATCGCTGCATCCATTACATATGTTTACAAATAGTATGATCAAGATTATGATGGCATGTCACTTCAGAAATTATCTTTGTTATCGTTTTACCTGCTCGGGATGAGCAGAACTAAGCTTGGGGATGCTGATACGTCTCCAACGTATCGATAATTTCTTATGTTCCATGCTACATTATTGATGATATCTACATGTTTTATGCACATTATATGTCTTATTTATGCATTTTCTGGAACTAACCTATTAACAAGATGCCGAAGAGCCAGCTTCGTTTTCTCGTTTTTGGTTTCAGAAATCCTAGTAAGGAAATATTCTCGGAATTGGACGAAATCAACACCCAGGTTCCTATTTTGCCCGGAAGCATCCAGAACACCCGAGAGCCATCAGAGAGGGGCCACGTGGGGCCCACACATGGTGGCGGTGTTGGGGGGATGACCCCCAGTATGCCAAAGGCATGCC
>NC_061514.1:223136303-223146553 GCF_022539505.1 Lolium rigidum
GGCCTTTGGTTGTGTTCTTGAGGAAAGCATCCGGAAGTTCTTCCCATCTAATCGCAAACCCTCCCCCGAATCCTCATACGTCCATTCGGCCCCAACTTAAGCCATCCTATGGCATCTGCTCGTTCACCACGACGACAATTAGTATACTATGCATGAGACTTGCAACTTGTAAGATATAACTTTCATAACTCATATGCTTTATTACTACCGTTGACAAAATTGTTTCATGTTTTCAAAATAAAAGCTCTAGCACAAATATAGCAATCGATGCTTTCCTCTTTGAAGGACCATTCTCTTTACTTTTATGTTGAGTCGGTTCACCTATTTCTCTCCACCTCAAGAAGCAAACACTTGTGTGAAGCTGTGCATTGATTCTTACATACTTGCATATTGTACTTGTTATATTACTCTATGTTGACAATTATCCATGAGACATACATGTTACAAGTTGAAAGCAACCGCTGAAACTTAATCTTCCTTTGTGTTGCTTCAATGCCTTTACTTTGATTTATTGCTTTATGAGTTAACTCTTATGCAAGACTTATTAATACTCGTCTTGAAGTACTATTCATGAAAAGTCTTTGCTATATGATTCACCTGTTTACTCATGTCATCACCATTGTTTTGATCGCTTCATCCACTACATATGTTTACAAATAGTATGATCAAGGTTATGATGGCATATCACTTCAGAAATTATCTTTGTTATCGTTTTACCTGCTCGGGACGAGTAGAACTAAGCTTGGGGATGCTTGATACGTCTCAGACGTATCGATAATTTCTTATGTTCTATGCCATATTATTGATGATACCTACATGTTTTATGCACACTTTATGTCATATTCGTGCATTTTACGGAACTAACCTATTAACAAGATGCAGAAGTGCCGGTTCTTACTGTTTTTGGTTTCAGAAATCCTAGTAACGAAATATTCTCGAATTGGACGAAACGAAGACCCGGGGTCCTATTTTTCCACGGAGCTTCCCGGAAGACCGAAGAACACACGAAGTGGGGCCACGAGGTGGCCAAACCACAGGGCCGCGCGGCCCGGGGGGGCCCGCGCCGCCCTATGGTGTGGCCCCTCGTCGGCCCCCGACTCGCCCTTCCGCCTACTTAAAGCCTCCGTCGCGAAAACCACGATGCGAAAAACCACGATACGGAAAACCTTCCGGAGACGCCGTCGCCGCCGATCCCATCTCGGGGGATTACGGAGATCTCCTCCGGCACCCTGCTGGGAGGGGGATTCATCTCCCGGGAGGACTCTACACCGCCATGGTCGCCTCAGGAGTGATGAGTGAGTAGTTCACCCCTGGACTATGGGTCCATAGCGGTAGCTAGATGGTTGTCTTCTCCTCATTGTGCTTCATTGTTGGATCTTGTGAGCTGCCTAACATGATCAAGATTATCTATATGTAATTCTATATGTTGTGTTTGTCGGGATCCGATGGATAGAGAATACCATGTCATGTTAATTATCAAGTTATTATACATGTGTTGTTTATGATCTTGCATGCTCTCCGTTTCTAGTAGAGGCTGCGGCCAAGTTTTTACTTTTAACTCCAAGAGGGAGTACTTATGCTCGATAGTGGGTTCATGCACGCATTGACACACGGGACGGTGATGAGAAAGTTCTAAGGTTGTGTTGTCTTGTTGCCACTAGGGATAAAACATTGGCGCTATGTCAGGGATGTAGTTGTTGATTACATTACGCACCATACTTAATGCAATTGTCTGTTGCTTTGCAACTTAATGCGGAGGGGGTTCGGACGATAACCTGAAGGTGGACTTTTTAGGCATAGATGCGGTTGGATGGCGGTCTATGTACTTTGTCGTAATGCCCAATTAAATCTCACTATACTTATCATGTCATGTATGTGCATTGTTATGCCCTCTCTATTTGTCAATTGCCCGATTGTAATTTGTTCACCCAACATGCTTTTATCTTATGGGAGAGACACCTCTAGTGAGCTGTGGACCCCGGTCCATTCTTTAATACTAAAATACAAATCTGTTTGCAATACTTGTTTTTACTATTTTCTCTGCAAACAATCATCTTCCACACAATACGGTTAATCCTTTGTTACAGCAAGCCGGTGAGATTGACAACCTCACTTTGTTTCGTTGGGGCAAAGTACTTTGGTTGTGTTGTGCGGGTTCCACGTTGGCGCCGGAATCTCCGGTGTTGCGCCGCACTACATCCCGCCGCCATCAACCTTCAACGTGCTTCTTGGCTCCTCCTGGTTCGATAAACCTTGGTTTCTTTCTGAGGGAAAACTTGCTGCTGTGCGCATCATACCTTCCTCTTGGGGTTGCCCAACGAACGTGTGAAATACACGCCATCAATCCCCATGTCATCGCAGAACTTTCTGAATTCTTTAGAAATAAAGGCCGAACCTCCATCGGTCGTGATGGTTTGGGGAATCCCGAACCTATGAATGACGTGTTCCTTGACAAATTTGATAACATCTTCCGATTTTACCTTCTTCATAGGAACGGCCTCCACCCATTTGGTGAAGTAATGCTGTAATGGCAGAATCCACTCGTGGCCTTTGCTCGACGCAGGATGGATTTTGCCGATCATATCCATGCCCCAACCTCGAAATGGCCAAGGCTTGATGATGGGGTTCATCGCTGATGCGGGTACCATCTGAATCTTCCCGAACATCTGACACGCTTGGCATCCCTTGTAGTACTTGAAGCAGTCCTTAATCATGGTGGGCCAATAAAACCCTGATCGCCTAATCAGCCACTTCATCTTATGAGCCGATTGGTGAGTGATGTCTACGGGAGCTTCTATTCTTGTAGACAGTGTTGGGCCTCCAAGAGCAGAGGTTTGTAGAACAGCAGCAAGTTTCCCTTAAGTGGATTACCCAAGGTTTATCGATCTCAGGGAGGAAGAGGTCAAAGATATCCCTCTCATGCAACCACTGCAACCACAAAGCAAGAAGTCTCTTGTGTCCCCAACACACCTAATAGGTGCACTAGTTCGGCGAAGAGATAGTGAAATACGGGTGGTATGAATAAGTAGTGGCAACGGCACCGAGAAAAGTGCTTTGCCCGGGACGATAAACAAGCGATAGTAACGCAGGAGTAGTAACGCGGCAGTAGTAACGCGAGTAAAACGAGTAAACAAGCAGCGATAGCGATATTTAGGAACAAGGCCTAGGGATTAGACTTTCACTAGTGGACACTCTCAACATTGATCACATAACGAACGAGATAAATGCATACTCTACACTCTTGTTGGATGATGAACACATTGCGTAGGATTACACGAACCCTCAATGCGGAGTTAACAAGCTCCACAATAATGCTCATATTTTAGTAACCTTTAGTGTAAGATAGATCAAAAGACTAAACCAAGTACTAGCATAGCATGCACTACTTGTCTCCTTCATGCATATGTAGGAGGAATAGATCACATCAATATTATCATAGCAATAGTTAACTTCGCAATCTACAAGAGATCATGATCATAGCATAAACCAAGTACTAACACGGTGCACACATGCTGTCACCTTTGCACACGTGCGGGAGGAATAAAACTACTTTAATAACACATCACTAGAGTAGCACATAGATAAATTGTGATACAAAACATATTGCAATCATAAAGAGATATAAATAAGCACCTCACTATGCCATTCAACGGTGAATAAGTATTACGTGAAATATAGCCTAAGAGACCCACACGGTGCACACACGCATCACCTTTACACACGTGGGACAAGGAGTCTCCGGAGATCACATAGGTAAAACTCACTTGACTAGCATAATGACATCTAGATTACAAGCATCATCATATGAATCTCAATCATGTAAGGCAGCTCATGAGATTATTGTATTGAAGCACATAGGAGAGAGATGAACCACATAGCTACCGGTACAGCCCCGAGCCTCGATGGAGAACTACTCCCTCCTCATGGGAGCAGCAGCGGTGATGAAGATGGCGGTGGAGATGGCAGCGGTGTCGATGGAGAAGCCTTCCGGGGGCACTTCCCCGCTCCGGCGGGGTGCCGGAACGGGAGACTCTGTCCCCGGATCTTGGCTTCGCGATGGCGGCGGCTGCTGGAAGGTTTTCCGTATCGTGGTTTTCGCGACGGAGGCTTTATATAGGCGAAGAGGCGGCGCGGGGAGGGTCGAAGGGGTGGCCACACCATAGGGCGGCGCGGCCGGGGCACGGGCCACGCCGGCCTATGGTGCAGGTGGCACTGTGGCCCCCTCCGGTCCTTCTCGGGTGTTCTGGATGCTTCCGGTGAAAATAGGTACCTGGGTCTTGATTTCGTCCGATTCCGAGAATATTTCGTTACTAGGATTTCGAAACCAAAAACAGCGAGAAAACGACAGCGGCACTTCGGCATCTTGTTAATAGGTTAGTTCCGAGAAAATGCACGAATATGACATAAAGTGTGCATAAAACATGTAGGTATCATCAATAATGTGGCATGGAACATAAGAAATTATCGATACGTCGGAGACGTATCAAGCATCCCCAAGCTTAGTTACGCTCGTCCCGAGCGAGGTAAAACGATAACAAAGATAATTTCTGAAGTGACATGCCATCATAACCTTGATCATACTATTTGTAAACATATGTAATGAATGCAGCGATCATAACAATGGTAATGACATGAGTAAACAAATGAATCATAAAGCAAAGACTTTTCATGAATAGTACTTTCAAGACAGGCATCAATAAGTCTTGCATAAGAGTTAACTCATAAAGCAATAATTTAAAGTAAAGATATTGAAGCAACACAATGGAAGATAAAGTTTCAGCAATTGCTTTCAACTTGTAACATGTATATCTCATGGATAATTGTCAACATAGAGTAATATAACAAGTGCAATATGCAAATATGTAGGAATCAATGCACAGTTCACACAAGTGTTTGCTTCTTGAGGTGGAGAGAGATAGGTGAACTGACTCAACATAAAAGTAAAAAGAATGGTCCTTCAAAGAGGAAAGCATCGATTGCTATATTTGTGCTAGAGCTTTTTTGTCAACGGTAGTAATAAAGCATATGAGTTATGTACATTATATCTTACAAGTTGCAAGTCTCATGCATAGTATACTAATAGTGCCCGCACCTTGTCCTAATTAACTTGGACTACCGGATCTTTGCAATGCACATGTTTTGACCAAGTGTCACAATGGGGTACCTCCATGCCGCCTATACAAAGGTCTAAGGAGAAAGCTCGCATTTTGGATTTCTCGCTTTTGATTATTCTCAACTTAGACATCCATACCGGGACAACATGGACAACAGATAATGGACTCCTCTTTAATGCATAAGCATGTGGCAACAATTATTATTCTCATATGAGATTGAGGATATATGTCCAAAGCTGAAACTTCCACCATGAATCATGGCTTTAGTTAGCGGCCCAAAGTTCTTCTCTAACAATATGCATGCTCCAACCATGAAGGTGGTAGATCTCTCTTGCTTCGGACAAGACGGACATGCATAGCAACTCACATGATATCCAACAAAGAATAGTTGATGGCGTCCCCGAAACATGGTTATCGCTCAACAAGCAACTTAATAAGAGATAAAGTGCATAAGTACATATTCAATACTACAATAGTTTTTAAGCTATTTGTCCCATGAGCTATATATTGCAAAGGTGAATGATGGAATTTTAAAGGTAGCACTCAAGCAATTTACTTTGGAATGACGGATAAA
This sequence comes from Lolium rigidum, assembly GCF_022539505.1. Taxonomy (NCBI): domain Eukaryota; kingdom Viridiplantae; phylum Streptophyta; class Magnoliopsida; order Poales; family Poaceae; genus Lolium; species Lolium rigidum. The sequence goes on from NC_061514.1 coordinate 223,141,992, forward strand.
TACCATGTAGTAGGTAGGTATGGTGGACACAAATGGCATAGTGGTTGGCTCAAGTATTTTGGATGCATGAGAAGTATTCCCTCTCGATACAAGGTTTAGGCTAGCAAGGTTATTTGAAACAAACACAAGGATGAACGGTACAGCAAAACTCACATAAAAGACATATGGTAAACATTATAAGACTCCATACCGTCTTCCTTGTTGTTCAAACTCAATACTAGAAATTATCTAGACTTTAGAGAGACCAATTATGCAAACCAAATTTTAGCATGCTCTATGTATTTCTTCATTAATGGGTGCAAAGCATATGATGCAAGAGCTTAAACATGAGCACAACAATTGCCAAGTATCACATTACCCAAGACATTTTTAGAGTTACTACATGTATCATTTTCCAATTCCAACCATATAACAATTTAACGAAGAAGAACTTCGCCATGAATACTATGAATAGAGCCTAAGGACATATTTGTCCATATGCTACAGCGGAGCGTGTCTCTCTCCCATAAAGTGAATGCTAGGATCCATTTTATTCAAACAAAACAAAAAACAAAAACAAACCGACGCTCCAAGCAAAGTGCATAAGATGTGACGGAATAAAAATATAGTTTCGGGGGAGGAACACTGATAATGTTGTCGATGAAGAAGGGGATGCCTTGGGCATCCCCAAGCTTAGACAGCTTGAGTCTTCTTAATATATGCAGGTGTGAACCACCGGGGCATCCCCAAGCTTAGAGCTTTCACTCTCCTTGATCATATTGCATCATACTCCTCTCTTGATCCTTGAAAACTTCCTCCACACCAAACTCGAAACAACTCATTAGAGGGTTAGTGCATAATAAAAATTCACATGTTCAGAGGTGACACAATCATTCTTAACACTTCTGGACATTGCATAAAGCTACTGGACATTAGTGGATCAAAGAAATTCATCCAACATAGCAAAAGAGGCAATGCGAAATAAAAGACAGAATCTGTCAAAACAGAACAGATCCGTAAAGATGGATTTTATTAGGCGACCAGACTTGCTCAAACGAAAATGCTCAAATTGAATGAAAGTTGCGTACATATCTGAGGATCATGCTCGTAAATTGGCGTAATTTTCTGAGCTACCTACGGGGAGATAGACCCAGATTCGTGACGAGCAAAGAAATGCTGGAACTGCGCGTGATAATCCAAATCTAGTACTTACTTTACTATCAAAGACTTTACTTGGCACAACAAAACACAAAACTAAGATAAGGAGAGGTTGCTACAGTAGTAAACAACTTCCAAGACACAAATATAAAACAAAGTACTGTAGCAAAATAACACATGGGTTATCTCCCAAGAAGTTCTTTCTTTTTAGCCATTAAGATGGGCTCGGCGGTTTTAATGATGCACTCGCAAGAAATAGTATGTTAAGCAAAAGAGAGCATCAAGAGGCAAATTCAAAACACATTTAAGTCTAACATGCTTCCTATGCATAGGAATCTTGTAAATAAACAAGTTCATGAAGAGCAAAGTAACAAGCATAGGAAGATAAAACAAGTGTAGCTTCAAAAATTTCAGCACATAGAGAGGCATTTTAGTAACATGAAAATTTCTACAACCATATTTTCCTCTCTCATAATAACTTTCAGTAGATTCATGAGCAAATTCAACAATATAACTATCACATAAAGCATTCTTATCATGAGTCTCATGCATAAAATTATTACTCTCCACATAAGCATAATCAATTTTATTAGTTGTAGTGGGAGCAAATTCAACAAAGTAGCTATCATTATTATTCTCATCAAGTGTAGGAGGCATAGTATAATCACAAAAAAATTTACTCTCCATAGTAGGTTGTACCAAAAGACCACTATTATAATCATCACAAATAGGAGGCAAAGTATCATCAAAGAAAATTTTCTCCTTAATGCTTGGGGGACTAAAAATATCATGAAAACCAGCTTCCCCAAGCTTAGAACTTTCTATATCATTATCAACAATGGTGTTCAAAGCGTTCATACTAATATTACTACCGAGCATGCAAATAAGATTTCATAGGTTTTTTAATTTTCGCATTAAACAATCCATGTTTTAAATCGGGAAATAGAATAAGAAGCTCATTGTTGTCCATTATGCCAAACTAGTGTAAACAAGAAACAAAAAGATGCAATTGCAGGATCTAAAGGAAATAGCTTCGAGCACACACACAACGGTAACGAGAAAAATACTTTACACGGGACCGTAGTATGAGTGCCTTTTTACCTTTCCTCCCGGCAACGGCGCCGGAAAAGTGCTTGATGTCTACGGGAGCTTCTATTCTTGTAGACGGTGTTGGGCCTCCAAGAGCGAGAGGTTTGTAGAACAGCGAGTAAGTTTCCCTTAAGTGGATTACCCAAGGTTTATCGATCTCGGGGAGGAAGAGGTCAAAGATATCCCTCTCATGCAACCACCGCAACCACAAAGCAAGAAGTCTCTTGTGTCCCCAACACACCTAATAGGTGCACTAGTTCGGCGAAGAGATAGTGAAATACGAGGTGGTATGAATAAGTAGTGGCAACGGCACCGGAAAAGTGCTTTGCCCGGGACAGTAAACAAGCGAGTAGTAACGCAGCGGTAGTAACGCGATAAAACGATGAAACAAGCGGCGATAGCGATATTTAGGAACAAGGCCTAGGGATTAGACTTTCACTAGTGGACACTCTCAACATTGATCACATAACGAGAACGGATAAATGCATACTCTACACTCTTGTTGGATGATGAACACATTGCGTAGGATTACACGAACCCTCAATGCCGGAGTTAACAAGCTCCACAATAATGCTCATATTTTAGTAACCTTTAGTGTAAGATAGATCAAAAGACTAAACCAAGTACTAGCATAGCATGCACACTTGTCTCCTTCATGCATATGTAGGAGGAATAGATCACATCAATATTATGATAGCAATAGTTAACTTCGCAATCTACAAGAGATCATGATCATAGCATAAACCAAGTACTAACACGGTGCACACACTTGTCACCTTTGCACACGTGCGGGAGGAATAAAACTACTTTAATAACACATCACTAGAGTAGCACATAGATAAATTGTGATACAAAACATATTGCAATCATAAAGAGATATAAATAAGCACCTCACTATGCCATTCAACGGTGAATAAGTATTCTGTGAAATATAGCCTAAGAGACCCACACGGTGCACACCTTGTCACCTTTACACACGTGGGACAAGGAGTCTCCGGAGATCACATAGGTAAAACTCACTTGACTAGCATAATGACATCTAGATTACAAGCATCATCATATGAATCTCAATCATGTAAGGCAGCTCATGAGATTATTGTATTGAAGCACATAGGAGAGAGATGAACCACATAGCTACCGGTACAGCCCGAGCCTCGATGGAGAACTACTCCCTCCTCATGGGAGCAGCAGCGGTGATGAAGATGGTGGTGGAGATGGCAGCGGTGTCGATGGAGAAGCCTTCGGGGGCACTTCCCCGCTCCGGCGGGGTGCGGGAACAGAGACTCCTGTCTCCCGGATCTTGGCTTCGCGATGGCGGCGGCTGCTGGAAGGTTTTCCGTATCGTGGTTTTCGCGACGGAGGCTTTATATAGGCGAAGAGGCGGCGCGGGAGGGTCGAAGGGGTGGCCACACCATAGGGCGGCGCGGCCAGGGCCTGGGCCGCGCCGGCCTATGGTCTGGGTGGCCTGTGGCCCCCCTCTGGTCCTTCTCGGGTGTTCTGGATGCTTCCGGTGAAAATAGGTACCTGGGTCTAAGGATGGCAATGGGTAGGGTATGGGCAGGGTAGAGCAATACCATACCCATGCCCGTATAGTCAATGGGTAGAAACTTCCACCCATACCCGGACCCGCGGGTATAAAATTTTACCCATACCCATACCGTGAGTGCACGTACCCATTGGGTACCCGGTGGGTAGGTCAAATTGTATACAAGTCACTCGCAATTTTACATTTCTCGACAACAAATTTCATTGAAAAAATGAATTATGTCAACTCAATAACAGGTAGTTGAGTACATAAAAATTAACAAAATATGAAAAGCAAATTCTCATATTTTAACTCATAAGTCAACAAAATTAGATGTATCACATAAGAAATCGATAATAAATGGGTAGGGTATGGATATACCCGCGGGTACGAGGCTATACCCGTGCCCTACCCATAACTTAGCGGGTAGGGTATGGGTACTACTCATGGGCATAAAAGTGTACCCATACCCTGCCCATGCGGGTACGGTACCCGCGGGTACCCGTACCCGTGGGTAAAATTGCCATCCTTACCTGGGTCTTGATTTCGTCCGATTCCGAGAATATTTCGTTACTAGGATTTCTGAAACCAAAAACAGCAGAAAACAGCAACTAGCACTTCGGCATCTTGTTAATAGGTTAGTTCCAGAAAATGCACGAATATGACATAAAGTGTGCATAAAACATGTAGGTATCATCAATAATGTGGCATGGAACATAAGAAATTATCGATACGTCGGAGACGTATCGGTGAGTTCCACGGGCGCCTTCATGCACCTCATGTAAGAGCCGATTAGACTCGATTGGTCCCA
>NC_061514.1:223146653-223157504 GCF_022539505.1 Lolium rigidum
ATGTAGTAATTCTAAAATGTCTTGGATAATTTGATACTTGGCAATTGTTGTGCTCATGTTTAAGCTCTTGCATCATATACTTTGCACCCATTAATGAAGAAACACTTAGAGCTTGCTAATTTGGTTTGCATATTTGGTTTTTCTAGAGTCTAGATAACATCTAGTATTGAGTTTTGAACAACAAGGAAGACGGTATGGAGTCTTATAATGTTTACAATATGTCTTTTATGTGAGTTTTGCTGTACCATTCATCCTTGTGTTTGTTTCAAATAACCTTGCTAGCCTAAACCTTGTATCGAGAGGGAATACTTCTCATGCATCCAAAATACTTGAGCCAACCACTATGCCATTTGTGTCCACCATACCTACCTACTACATGGTATTTGCTCCGGCATTCCAAAGTAAATTGCTTGAGTGCTAACTTTAAAATTCCATCATTCACCTTTGCAATATATAGCTCATGGGACAAATAGCTTAAAAACTATTGTGGTATTGAATATGTACTTATGCACTTTATCTCTTATTAAGTTGCTTGTTGTGCGATAACCATGTTTACGGGGACGCCATCAACTATTCTTTGTTGAATATCATGTGAGTTGCTATGCATGTCCGTATTGTCTGAAGTAAGAGAGATCTACCACCTTCATGGTTGGAGCATGCATATTGTTAGAGAAGAACATTGGGCCGCTAACTAAATCCATGAATCATGGTGGAAGTTTCAGTTTTGGACACATATCCTCAATCTCATATGAGAATAATAATTGTTGCCACATGCTTATGCATTAAAGAGGAGTCCATTATCTGTTGTCCATGTTGTCCCGGTATGGATGTCTAAGTTGAGAATAATCAAAAGCGAGAAATCCAAAATGCGAGCTTACTCCTTAGACCTTTGTACAGGCGGCATGGAGGTACCCCATTGTGACACTTGGTTAAAACATGTGCATTGCAAAGATCCGGTAGTACAAGCTAATTAGGACAAGGTGCGGGCACTATTAGTATACTATGCATGAGGCTTGCAACTTGTAAGATATAATTTACATAACTCATATGCTTTATTACTACCATTGACAAAATTGTTTCATGTTTTCAAAATAAAAGCTCTAGCACAAATATAGCAATCGATGCTTTCCTCTTTGAAGGACCATTCTTTTACTTTTATGTTGAGTCAGTTCACCTATCTCTCTCCACCTCAAGAAGCAAACACTTGTGTGAACTGTGCATTGATTCCTACATACTTGCATATTGTACTTGTTATATTACTCTATGTTGACAATTATCCATGAGATATACATGTTACAAGTTGAAAGCAACCACTGAAACTTAATCTTCCTTTGTGTTGCTTCAATACCTTTACTTTGATTTATTGCTTTATGAGTTAACTCTTATGCAAGACTTATTAATACTTGTCTTGAAGTACTATTCATGAAAAGTCTTTGCTTTATGATTCACTTGTTTACTCATGTCATTACCATTGTTTTAATCGCTGCATCCACTACATATGTTTACAAATAGTATGATCAAGGTTATGATGGCATGTCACTTCGAAATTATCTTTGTTATCGTTTTACCTGCTCGGGACGAGCGTAACTAAGCTTGGGGATGCTTGATACGTCTCCGACGTATCGATAATTTCTTATGTTCTATGCCATATTATTGATGATACCTACATGTTTTATGCACACTTTATGTCATATTCGTGCATTTTCCGGAACTAACCTATTAACAAGATGCCGAAGTGCCAGTTCTCGTTTCTGCTCGTTTTTGGTTTCAGAAATCCTAGTAACGGAATATTCTCGGAATTGGACGAAACGAAGACCCAGGGGCTCTATTTCGCCACGAACCTTCCGAAGACCGAAGAGCATACGAAGTGGGGCCACGAGGTGGCCAAACCACAAGGCGGCGCGGCCAAGGGGGCCCGCGCCGCCCTGTGGTGTGGGCCCCTCGTCAGCCCCCGACTTCTGCCCTTCCGCCTACTTAAAGCCTGCCGTCGCGAAACCCCCGATGCGAAAAACCACGATACGGAAAACCTTACTGAGACGCCGCCGCCGCTGATCCCATCTCGGGGGATTCTGGAGATCTCCTCCGGCACCCGCCGGAGAGGGGATTCATCTCCCGGAGGACTCTACACCGCCATGGTCGCCTCGGAGTGATGAGTGAGTAGTTCACCCCTGGACTATGGGTCCATAGCAGTAGCTAGATGGTTGTCTTCTCCTCATTGTGCTTCATTGTTGGATCTTGTGAGCTGCCTAACATGATCAAGATCATCTATCCGTAATACTCTATGTTGTGTTTGTCGGGATCCGATGGATAGAGAATACCATGTTATGTTAATTATCAAGTTATTACATATGTGTTGTTTATGATCTTGCATGCTCTCCGTTACTAGTAGAGGCTCTGGCCAAGTTTTTGCTTTTAACTCCAAGAGGGAGTATTTATGCTCGATAGTGGGTTCATGCCTGCATTGACACCGGGACAAGTGATGAAAGTTCTAAGGTTGTGTTGTGCTGTTGCCACTAGGGATAAAACATTGGCGCTATGTCCGAGGATGTAGTTGTTGATTACATTACGCACCATACTTAATGCCAATTCTCTGTTGCTTTGCAACTTAATACTGGAAGGGGTTCGGACGATAACCTGAAGGTGGACTTTTTAGGCATAGATGCAGTTGGATGGCGGTCTATGTACTTTGTCGTAATGCCCAATTAAATCTCACTATACTTATCATGACATGTATGTGCATTGTTATGCCCTCTCTATTTGTCAATTTCCCGACTGTAATTTGTTCACCCAACATGCTTTTATCTTATGGGAGAGACACCTCTAGTGAGCTCGTGGACCCCGGTCCATTCTTTTAATACTCGAAATACAAATCTGCTTGCAATACTTGTTTTTACTTGTTTTCTCTCGCAAACAATCATCTTCCACACAATACGGTTAATCCTTTGTTACAGCAAGCCGGTGAGATTGACAACCTCACTGTTTCGTTGGGGCAAAGTACTTTGGTTGTGTTGTGCAGGTTCCACGTTGGCGTCGGAATCCCGGTGTTGCGCCGCACTATATCCCGCCGCCATCAACCTTCAACGTGCTTCTTGGCTCCTCCTGGTTCGATAAACCTTGGTTTCTTTCTGAGGGAAAACTTGCTGCTGTGCGCATCATACCTTCCTCTTGGGGTTGCCCAACGAACATGTGAAATACACGCCATCAGCCCTTCGCAGAGGGAAGCAGGGATTAAATCATGTGCTAGAGCTTTTCAAGTTTTGAAATCATAAATATAGCATAAAAATAAAGTTTTGAGAGGTGTTTGTTGTTGTCAACGAATGGTAGTGGGCACTCTAACCCCCTTGTCAAACATACTTTCAAAGAGCGGCTCCCATGAAGGACGTTATCTCTACCAGCAAGGTAGATCATCCCTCTTCTCTTTTTGTTTACACATGTATTTTAGTTTTATTTATAGATGACACTCCTCCCAACCTTTTGCTTTCACAAGCCATGGCTAACCGAATCCTCGGGTGCCTTCCAACATTTCACATACCATGGAGGAGTGTCTGTTGCAAAATTAAGTTGCTTACTGATAAATCAGGGCAAAACATGTGAGGAGAATTATTAATGAAAGTTAATTAATTGGGGTTGGTGATGACCCACAAGTATAGGGTATCGCAACAGTATTCGAGGGAAGTAAAACCCAATTTATTGATTCGACACAAGGGGAGACAAAGAATACTTGAAAGCCTTAACAGCGGAGTTGTCAATTCAGCTGCACTTGGAAACAGACTTGCTCGCAAGAGTTTATCAGTAGTAACAGTTTTATAGCAGTAGCAGTAGTGAAATAATAGCAGCAGAGTAACAAAGACAGCAGTAGTGATTATAGTAAACAACAGGATTAAAATACTGTAGGCACAGGGATGGATGAACGGGCGTTGCATGGATGAGAGAAACTCATGTAACAATCAAAGCAGGGCATTTGCAGATAATAATAAAACGGTATCCAAGTACTAATCAATCAATAGGCATGTGTTCCATATATAGTCGTACGTGCTCGCAATGAGAAACTTGCACAACATCTTTTGTCCTACCAGCCGGTGGCAGCCGGGCCTCTAGGGAATCTACGGAAATTAAGGCACTCCTTTTAATAGAGCACCGGAGCAAAGCATTAACACTCCATGAACACATGTGATCCTCATATCACCGCCATCCCCTTCGGTTGTCCCAATTTCTGTCACTTTGGGGCCTCAGGTTCCAGACAACAATACGTGTATACAACTTGTAGGTAAGATCATAAAGCAATGAATATCATAATGAATCGATAACATGTTCAGATCTGAAATCACGGCACTCGGGCCCTAGTGACAAGCATTAAGCATAACAAGTTGCAACAATATCATAAAAGTACCAATTACGGACACTAGGCACTATGCCCTAACAATCTTATGCTATTACATGACCAATCTCATCCAATCCCTACCATCCCCTTCAGCCTACATCGGGGGAATTACTCACACATGAATGGGGGAAACATGGCTGTTCAATGGAGAGGCGTCGGTGGTGTTGATGGCGATGATCTCCTCCAATTCCCCGTCCCGGCGGAGTGCCAGAACGGAGTTTCTGGTCCCGAGACGGAGTTTCGCGACGGTGGCGGCGTACTGGATGGTTTCTGGTGATTTCGACTTCTCCCCGTGCGTTTTTAGGTCGAAGGCAATAAGTAGTCCGAAGGAGGGTGTTGGGGGCCAGCAAAGGCCGCCACACACTAGGGCCGCGCGCCACCCTCCTGGGCCGCGCCGGCCTAGCGTGTGGGGACCTCGGGCCCCCACCTGGCTTGCCCTTCTGGCTCCGTCAGTATTCTGGGAAAATAGGACCTTTCGCATAAATTCCGAGGATTTTCCTGAAAGTTGGATTTACGCACAAAAACGAGACACCAGAGCAATTCTGCTGAAAACAGCGTTAGTCCGTGTTAGTTGCATCCAAAATACACAAATTAGAGGCAAAACAATAGCAAAAGTGTCCGGGAAAGTAGATACGTTTTGGACGTATCAGTGGGCACCCCGTTGCCAGCTCTTTTTGCAAAATTATTGGATAAGCGGATGTATATAACACTAGTCCATTGGTAAAAGTCTGCCCAACAAGATTGAAAGATAAAACACCACATACTTCCTCATGAGCTATAAAACATTGACACAAATAAGGAGTAATAAAGTTTTGAATTGTTTAAAGGTAGCACATGAAGTATTTACTTGGAATGGCAGAAAAATACCACATAGTAGGTAGTTATGGTGGACACAAATGGCATAGGTTTTGGCTCAAGGTTTTGGATGCACAAGAAGCATTCCCTCTCAGTACAAGGCTTTGGCTAGCAAGGTTGTTTGAAGCAAACACAAGTATAAACCGGTACAACAAAACTTACATAAGAACATATTGCAAGCATTATAAGACTCTACACTGTCTTCCTTGTTGCTCAAACACTTTTACCAGAAAATATCTAGACCTTAAAGAGACACATCATGCAAACCAAATTTCAACAAGCTCTACGGTAGTTCTCCACTAATAGGTTTAAACTACATGATGCAAGAGCTTAAACATGATCTACTTGAGAGCTCAAAACAATTGCCAAGCATCAAATTATTCAAGACAATATACCAACTACCACATGAAGCATTTTCTGTTTCCAACCAAATAGCAATAAATGCTGCGGCTTTCAGCTTTTGCCATGAACATGAAAAATAAAACGAAGAACACAAGTGTTCAAATGAAAAAGCGGAGCGTGTCCTCTCCCACACAAGCATGCTAGGATCCGATTTATTTAGAGAATGAAAATAACAAAACGAAAATAAAAGCACACATACGCTCCAAATAAAGCACATAAGATGTGACGGAATTAAAATATAGTTTCACTAGTGGTGACCTGATAAGTTGTTGATGAAGAAGGGGATGCCTTGGGCATCCCCAAGCTTAGACGCTTGAGTCTTCTCGAAATATGCAGGGATGAACCACGGGGCATCCCCAAGCTTAGACTTTTCACTCTTCTTGATCATATTATATCATCCTCCTTTCTTGATCCTTGAAAACTTCCTTCACACCAAACTCAAAGCAATCTCATTAGAGGGTTAGTGCATAATCAAAAATTCACATGTTCAGCAAGGACACAATCATTCCCAACACTTCTGGACATTACCCAAGGTTACTGAAATTTAATGGATCAAAGAAACCCACTCAAACACAGTAAAAGAGGCAATGCGAAATAAAAGGCAGAATCTGTCAAAACAGAACAGTCCGTAAAGACGAATTTTTTCGAGGCACTTAACATGCTCAGATGGAAAAGCTCCAGTTGAATGAAAGTTGCGTACATATCTGAGGATTACTCATGAATTTTTTCAGGATTTTTAGATTTTTCTACAGATAGAAAAACTCAAAACCGTGACAGCAAAAAATCTGTTTCTGCGCAGAAATCCAAATCTAGTATCAACTTTCTATCAAAGACTTTACTTGGCACAAAAATGCAATAAAATAAAGATACAAATGTATTGATACAGTAGTAACAAGCACCTTGACTCAAATATAAAACAAAAATTGCAGAAATAAAATAATGGGTTGTCTCCCATAAGCGCTTTTCTTTAACGCCTTTCAGCTAGGCGCAGAAAGTGAAAATCAAGTAACATCAAGAGAAGAAGCATCAACATCATAATTTGTTCTAATAATATAATCAAAAGGCATCTTCATTCTCTTTCTAGGGAAGTGTTCCATACCTTTCTTAAGAGGGAATTGATATTTAATATTTCCTTCTTTCATATCAATTAGCACCAACGGTTCGAAGAAAGGGTCTTCCCAAAACAATAGGACAAGATGCATTGCATTCAATATCCAAAACAACAAAATCAACGGGGACAAGGTTATTGTTAACCGTAATGTGACATTGTCAATTCTCCCCAAAGGTTTTTTTTATAGAATTATCAGCAAGATTAACATCCAAATAACAACATTCCAAAGGTGGCAAGTCAAGCATATCATAAAGTTTCTTAGGCATAACAGAAATACTTGCAACAAGATCACATAAAGCATTACAATCAAAATCATTGACCTCCATTTTAATCATGGGCTCCCAACCATCTTCCAACTTCCTAGGGATAGAAGCTTCAAGTTTTAATTCCTCTTCCCTAGCTTTAATGAGAGCATTTGTAATATGTTTTGTAAAGGCCAAGTTTATAGCACTAGAATTAGGACTTCTAGCAAGTTTTTGCAAGAACTTGATAACTTCAGAAATATGACAATTATCAAAATCAAAACCATTATGATCTAAAGCAATTGGACCATTGTCCCCAACACTTTGAAAAATTTCAGCACTTTTATCACAAACAGTTTCAGCAGTTTCAGGCAATTTTGCACGCTTTGTAGTAGAAGTAGAAACATTGCCAACACCAATTATTTTACCATTGATAGTAGAAGGTTTAGCAACATGTGAAGCATCAACATTACTAGTGGTGGTAATAGTCCAAACTCTAGCTATATTATTCTCTTTAGCAAATTTTTCTTCTCTTTCCCACCTAGCATGCAATTTAGCCATCATTCTAATATTGTCATTAATTCGAACTTGGATAGCATTTTCTTTAGCAAATGACTTAATATCTTTAACTTCATTCGACATAATTTTCAATTTTAAAAGATCAACATCAAGAGCAAGACTATCAACTTTAGAAGCAAGAACATCAATTTTACCAAACTTTTCCTCAACAGATTTGTTAAAAGTAGTTTGTGTACTAATAAATTCTTTAAGCATGACTTCAAGATCAGAGGGTACACTCCTACTATTGTAGTAAGAATTACCATAAGAATTACCATAAGAATTACCACTGTTAGAAGGATATGGCCTATAGTTGTTACCAAAATTATTCCTATAAGCATTGTTGTTCAAATTATTATTTTTAATGAAGTTCACATCAACATGCTCTTCTTGAGCAACCAATGAAGCTAAAGGAACATTATTAGGATCAACATGAGATTTACCATTAACAAGCATAGACATAATAACATCAATCTTATCACTCAAGGAAGAGGTTTCTTCAACATAATTTACCTTCTTACCTTGTGGAGTCCTTTCAGAGTGTGCCATTCGTAGTAGTTGATCATCATATCATCAAGAAGCTTTGTTGCAGCACCCAAAGTGATGGACATAAAAGTACCTCAGCAGCTGAATCCAATAGGTTCCTTGAAGAAAAATTTAATCCTGCATAAAAGGTTTGGATGATCATCCAAGTAGTTAGTCCATGGGTAGGGAAATTCTTTACCAAAGATTTCATTATCTCCCATGCTTGGGCAACATGTTCATTATCCAATTGCTTAAAGTTCATAATGCTACTTCTCAAAGATATAATTTTAGCAGGGGGATAATATTTTCCAATGAAAGCATCTTTACATTTAGTCCATGAACTAATACTCTTTTTAGGCAAAGATAACAACCAATCTTTAGCTCTTCCTCTCAAGGAGAAAGGAAACAATTTTAGTTTTATAATATCCCCATCTATATCCTTATACTTTTGAATTTCACAAAGTTCAACAAAATTATTAAGATGGGCAGCAGCATCATCAGTACTAACACCAGAAAATTGCTCTCTCATAACAAGATTTAGTAAAGCAGGTTTAATTTCATAAAATTCTGCTGTAGAAGCAGGTGGAGCAATAGGAGTGCATATGAAATCATTATTATTTGTGCTAGTGAAGTCACACAACTTAGTGTTCTCAGGAGTACTCATTTTAGCAATAATAAAAATAAATAAAGCAATAATAAAAATAAATAAAGTACAAAAAGTAACTAATTTTTTGTTTTTTTGATATAAAGAAAGCAAAAAAGACAGAAAATATAATAAAGCAAGACAATAAACAAAGTAAAGAGATTGGGTGTGAGAGACTCCCCTTGCAGCGTGTCTTGATCTCCCCGGCAACGGCGCCAGAAAAGTAGCTGCTTGTGATGGTAAAGCACACGTCCGTTGGGAACCCCAAGAGGAAGGTATGATGAGTACATCAGCGAGTTTTCCTTAAGTAAGAAACCAAGGTTATCGAACCAGTAGGAGATGAAGATCACATGAAGGTTGTTGGTGAAGGAGTGTAGTGCGACGCAACACCAGGGATTCCGGCGCCAACGTGGAACCTGCACAACACAATCAAACTACTTTGCCCCAACTTAACAGTGAAGTTGTTAATCTCACCGGCTTGCTGAAAACAACGGATTAAACGTATGGTGTGGAAAATTATGTTTTCTTGCAGAAAACAAAAGAGAACAATGATTGCAGTAGGTTGTATTTCAGATGTAAAAGAATGGACCGGGGTCCACAGTTTACTAGTGGTGTCTCTCCAATAAGATAAATAACATGTTGGGTAAACAAATTACAGTTGGGCAATTGACAAATAGAGAGGGCATAACAATGCACATACATATCATGATGACTACTGTGAGATTTACTTAGGGCATTACGACAAAGAACATAGACCGCCATCCAGCATGCATCTATGCCTAAAAATTCCACCTTCGGGTTAGCATCCGCACCCCTTTCAGTATTAAGTTGCAAGCAATAGACAATTGCATTAAGTACCGTGCGTAATGTAAACAATACAAATATCCTTAGACAAAGCATTGATGTTTTATCCCTAGTGGCAACAGCACATCCACAACCTTAGGGGCTGCTATCACTCCCCCAGATTCAATGGAGACATGAGCCCACTATCTAGCATAAATACCCCCTCTTGGAGTTACAAGTATCAACTTGGCCAGAGCCTCTACTAGCAACGGAGAGCATGCAAGATCATAAACAACATATATGATAGATCAATAATCAACTTGACATAGTATTCCATATTCATCGGATCCCAACAAACACAACATGTAGTATTACAAATAGATGATCTTGATCATGATAGGCAGCTCACAAGATCTAAACATGATGGCATAATAGGAGAAGACAACCATCTAGCTACTGCTATTGACCCATAGTCCAAGGATGAACAACTCACGCATCTGTCCGGAGGCGGGCATGGTGATGTAGAGCCCTCCGGTGATGATTCCCCTCTCCGGCAGGGTGCCGGAGGAGATCTTCTGACCCCCCCCCCCGAGATGGGGTTGACGGCGGCGGCGTCTCTGGAACTGTTCTCGTATTTTGGTTCTCGATGCTAGGGATTTCGGGGACGAAGGAATAAATAGGCGAAGGGGCAGCGTCGGGGGAGCCAAGGGGCTCCCTCCCCACATGTTGGCGCGGGGGGCCCCACTGCCGCGCCGCCCTTTTGGGTGGCCCCCCTGCTTGCCTTCCTCGACTCTTCTTTGGTCTTCTGGAACACTCCGTGGAAAATAGGGCCGTGGGCTTTTGTTTCGTCCAATTCCGAGAATATTTGTAAACCAACTTTTCTGAAATCAAAAACAGCAGAAAACAGGAATCGGCACTCGTGGCATCTTGTTAATAGGTTAGTCCCGGAAAATGCATAAAAACATTATAAAGTGTGAATAAAACATGTAGGTATTGTCATAAAACTAGCATGGAACATAAGAAATTATAGATACGTTGGAGACGTATCATTGGGCCCTTAGGTCCAGGGATTCTCCACAGCAAATATGTGTAGTGCAGCACAGCCATAAATCTCGCATATTGATACGTCTCAAACGTATCTATAATTTCTTATGTTCCATGCTAGTTTTATGACAATACTCACATGTTTTATATACACTTTTTATCATTTTGATGCATTTTCCGGCACTAACCTATTAACAAGATGCCGAAGCGCAGTTCCTGTTTTCTGCAATTTTTGGTTTCAGAAATCTTACACAGGAAATATTCTCGGAATTGGACGAAACAAAAGCCCACGGTCTTATTTTCCACG
>NC_061514.1:223157604-223241391 GCF_022539505.1 Lolium rigidum
CTACTAGGAAATGCCTTACTGCCGGCGACCTGAAATGGCTTACCGCCGGCGTTTTTGCATTCGCCGGCGATCACCTCGCCGGTGGTAATGCCTCATCGCCGGCGCCTTCCACTCGCCGGTGGTAAGTGCCTTTACCGCTGGCGTTTTACCCTATTCGCCGGGGTAAGTCTTACCGCCGGCGTCTTCCCATTTCGCCGGGGTATCGAGTCGTAGTGCCGGCGATTTGGAAAACGCCAGGGATACATGAAAATTTCGCCGGTGGTAATATTAACAGGAGAAAAAATAAAAAAACTCGAATTTCACAAGTATATACACCAGAATTCATAGCATATACATAGAATATACAGGCAATTACCGGAATGACAAGTAAAATAGACATCATTAGCAAGATACACATCATTGGCAATGATACACATCATTAGAAAGTCCCGAAATGTCCATAACATGCATGCATATGCATCAATAACACAAGTGTCGACCATAGTTCAAACATATCACGACTCGAAGTAGCACATGTTACGTAAATACATATAAGTCCGAGTGTCGATGACCTAGCTAAACAACAATGACATAATAAACTAGAGAGACGGTGGCGGCAAGCATCATCACGATGAAAGGGGTCCTCCACATCTCCCTCCTCTCGTCCCGCTCGAAAGTTGGCGTATCGAGTTTCCGCCTCCTCCAAAGTGGTGTACCCCTTGTAGCCGTTGCCGCTGAAACGGTGGACCTGCCTCCTGCGTCTTCCCAGTCCTCGTAGACTCCGGGAACCCTGCCGTGGTAGACGACATAGTACGTCATCTATGCAAACACAGAAAAAAGAAATGAAAGTTGTTAGTACATTAGTAGAGAGAGATATAACATAGAGTAGTGCAAAGAAAAAGCATGGAAATTACTTAAGTAATTTTATGACTAACATTTGCAAAGGACAAAAGTGTTTGAGTCAAGTCGGCTTCGGCGGGAAGGGACGGATGCCCTCGAGCGTGTTGAATGTTCTGTCGTCACATCCATCTTCTAATCGGCCTTCTATCTCGGCCTTAGAAAGTTCGGGACCATAGTGGAACAAGCCACCATTACCGCAAACATCCCTCCACAATATTGTGCAAATGGTCCGCTGGATGGCACGGAACTCGGCTCTCACGTTTTCATCGGTGGTGTCCGCCATGTTCACGGACATCCGCTGAAGACTCGGATGGCAACAAGAGATCGTTCTGAGACCTTACAATCGACCTCATCTGTAGGATGGCAAACCAGGCCTCCATCCCATTGTCATGCGCCGATTGCTTGAGGCAGGGGAACTTGGTTATGTGGTTGCACACATAGCAACCTTTCACTTTCTTCTCATGCCTGATTTTGTCGATGCCAACCTCGGCTATGAAGCCGCCGAGGGCTTTATCAAGTGTAGACTTAAGGTCGGTGAAGTCCTTGTCCGGATCAAGCCCGGAGTCGAGGTAACTGACATCTGAATGATACGGGTAAAAGAGGAGGAGGGTGCAGTACTTGAATCTGCGCAAAATGGAAATAAACCATCATACTCGATCAACTATGAAGGAAATTCACGAAAGAATGTAATAGAGGGTACTCTAGTAACCAAATACTTACTCGCGGAAATATGGTATGACAAAGCATTTCTTATCCTTGTTTAACACCAAGAAATCCTTGATGTACTTCGCTAGAAACGCTTGTTCGTTCTGGACGACAGCTGGAGTCATGTAGAAGGGGTCCATGATAGCGATGTGCGCTCGTGTTCTCCATGGCGATATCGTGCGCCATGCTGAGCGATAGGAGGCGGACCAAGTTTCGGTCGAGCCGTTGCATGTTCAAGAGCCCGAAGATGTCTTCATATCGAATGAACATCAAGTCCGCAGGGTATGTGGTGACAAAGCCAAAGCCGGTGGGCACCTTCGCCGTCAAAACCGGGTACGAGGGATTTCTATCTCGAAGAAGTAGGTCCTCCTTCATTAGAACAAGTATCATGCAAGCTCCTCATATCCGGCGTCACCTGCCGGACAATGTGTGCCGGCAGCATAGGCTGGCCTATGTGATGCATCTTCCTCCACGGGGTCGGCAACTTGTCATTAACCACTTTCTTGCTTGCGGCAACATCTCCGGACTTCTTCCGCTTCCCGGCCTTCTTCTTACCGCAACCGGGAGTGGCGTTTTGTTTCATACCCTCCGTGGTCGCACCAAGGAGTGTCCTCGGGGTAAGCCCAACTCGGGGTGGAGCGGTGAAGGCGGTAGTGTCTTCCTGCTCGGGAGTTTCTTGTGAAAGGAACAACTTCTTCTTTAGCGTACGATCGGCGGGTGGCTTGTAAGGAGAAACCCCGTCGCCCTCCATCTCGGCGATGAACGTATCGATTGGAGCTTGATCGATGTCCAACGCGTTTCCGTGCCGACTCTCGGGCTGACCGTCGGGCTGGCTATCGGGCCCAAAAGGACCACCAGCCGGTGGAGGACTCGGGGCAGCCGTCGCATCCTGAGGAGTGACCATGCCATAGCTTGCCTCCGAACCCGAGGCGGCGGTGTTCAGCCGAATTAGGGCTTTCGGCCATAGAAGGATGTGATTCTTGAGGTCCCCGAGAGTGAGCGGGGTTTCCGTTTCCGGGGGTTGATAAGGAGGATGGAGGTCTTGGCATCCCGGTAACGACCGGTTCACGCGAACCCGGCTCACGCTATCATCCATCCTGACGCAGTGGAAAATCCGCTGTGTTGGCAGGATGACACTGCCGCTCGCTACAGCCTTCAACTTGTTGTCCACATTCAGTAGCAAGGTGCAAGGAGTCGCGTTCGCCTGTGAAGACATGTGTAGGTCAGAGAGGGGCGACGACAAAGTAACTAATTTGTAGAGCTTGAGAGACTAAATTAATTACCGTGAGGGCGTCGAGCTCGGCTCGCGTTGAAGGACCGAGGCCAGGCGTGCGGTGACCGAGGGGCTAGTACCGGGGCCCCCAGTGTCCGGCGAATCCTCTCTAGCGCCCACATTGCCGGCGGGTGGAGTCACCAAGTTGGGTGTGCATTGAGCGTGTCTAGTTGGAGGCCGGTTGTCCGAGTTGTCTGGCGCCTAGGCTGATAACCGGCATCGGTCCCTTACCGCCGGCGTCGAAGTAATTCTTCATCGACAGCACAAGATCAGGGATGATTTCATTGACCCCGTTGGCTAGCGCGTCATCGACCTTGCTAGCAACCTCGGCACCGACGCGTTGCTGAACCTCGGCACTGACTCGTTGCTGAACCTCGGCACTGACGCGTTGCTCCATGGTTGTTTCCAAGTCGGCCACCTTTTTCGGAAGAGCCTCGTGCTCCCGGTCCTTCTGCGCCTGCCGCGACTCCCTAGTGCTTGCGGGCACGTCCAAGCCATAGTCGGCAAGCTTGCGACCTCCTCCGGCGCCGGGGACACGGTGGGGCTTGTCCAAAAGCGGCCGCGCCTTCACGGTGTTCGGACCCCCGATAAAAGGCGTGTCCCACGGGACTTTGCCGGCCGACGTCCTGGGACGAGGAGCCGGCTGATTCGGCGGCTGCTTGTTCCGTCAACTGCCAGAAGTAACATGAACAATTTTAGAATGTAATGGACTTGGTGAGCAGTATCAAATTAATAAGCTGGTAAATTGCTTACCACTGCTTTCTCAAGTGCCATCACCTTCGCGTCGGCGACCAACTCAACTCCCACCACCACATCAGGTTTCGTGACACGTTTCCCAGCCAATTCTCTATGGTATCGGGACCTGAGATATGCCCTGAAGAGTGGGTCTTTGTACTTGGCAAAAGGGGGCTCAAGGCCAGCATTTATGTAGGCCTGGTCCTCCTTGTCCCATACCGCCTGCTTGCCTTCGAAGCCACGGCAACCGAGATTGTGGTGACCGATGTTCTTATCCGCCAGCTCCTTCCCCCAGGTCGATTGTCCTTTGGTGTACTCGAGCTCCTCGTTTTCCAAGAATTTATTATACTCGCTCCAGCGTCATCCGCGGGAAGTGCCGCTGGATCTCTTCCCAAGTCTCATTGTCACCAAGCATCCCCTCAGCATGGTTTTATAACCGCTGAGGTTCTTGGAGAACTTAGAGAGGGCTCGTCTGTTCACGATGTTATCCTTGGGATCCTCGTTCCTGTATTCCACAGGGAACTCATACCGTGCGTGCAGCCGCGCAAGGAGTTGGGCCTGCAGATGCTGCTTCTTCTTGGTTCGGAGTTTCGTCTCGTTGACGTCGACGACGTCCCGAAGGATTGCTCCCAGTTGGAGGCCGTACCCCTTCGCCACGTGCTTGGGCTCAGTAGGAAGACCGGTCTTGGCGTCCACCGCGGTGATTATGTCGCGAGTGGTGCCGACCCTGTTTGGGCGCCGCTGCTTCCGTTTCCTCTTGGCCTCGGTAGTAGTATCCGAGCTACCCCCGGCAACGCCACTGTCGGTGGTCTCGTCGGCAGCGGCCCTCTCATCCTCACCATCGTTGTCCATCTCATCATCCCCCTCCTCCGAGGACTCGTCATCGCTGCCTGGAAGGTCCTCCAGCTGATCCGAGACCATGAGCCTGTAGTGCTCATCCAACTTCCGCTGAGAAGACCCGTCAACGTCTTCGTTGGGGTCTGCAGAAGACGACATCGCTGGCTATATCTACCTAGCACTGCACAAACTAGCATACAGTAGCATCAAAAGTACTGTCACAATAATGATGAGTAATGAACTACTCAATTAAACAACCAGTAACTAATCGTGCAGCCAAAGTATATTAGTAAACAGAGTTAAAACTATTTCAGTAATGAACTACTCAATTAAACACCCAGTACTGATCTGATAATAAGCTGGAATTAGTTTTTTTTCACTTTTAATGACACACAATTCAATTACAAAATTTAGTGATTGTGAATATACTTGTAGTCCTCACTAAATAGGCTGAATACCGTGCTTGATGACCTATTCTTATGCTGCCAGAAACTAACTGTCTAATGCATGTACTACTAACTCTCCAAACTGCATGCAAATTTCTCTATCATGCACACACACTTAGCCACTAACTTAAATCTACCAACATAGCAAGATTAAATACTGCTTTCTACCGCTGCTAACTAAACACAAGCAACTCTACATGATTAACACTGGTTAACTGTTACACAACTCTTCTCTACGCTGCCACGGCGAAAATTCGGCATGACCTTTGCTAAAAATGGTCATGCCAGAGTGCCAGAAATTCGCCGGAACGGAAGTTAATCGACATTCCGGCGAAACATTGGCACTCAATGTACCTGCAGACATTTCTATGTTGATCAACAATTGAATTTAGCAATGCACTTCACACGCCCCAGCAAGAATAACTAATGCATCCGGCGAGGACTTCACTGGCCACTGTAGATTTTTTCTTCCTTCAATTTCAGAATTTCAGTTACGTCAATGCAACAGGGAATCCTAAACAAGAAGGAATACTAGATGCATAAAAGTTCATATATATCAAACAGGTTTTGCTTGGTTCAATGCATTTGTAATTAGTTCCAACTTGTTTGGGCCCCTAGAATCTCACTGCCAACCAGAGTATACACAAGATCATCAGAACGCCACGAGACGAAAGGATTAGAAGATCAACCTGTCCCAGAAAAATAAAACGACGACAGGATCATAAGTTGCACTTAAATTTAAATTTCTACGTTCAATCATTGCAGCAGCTCAGCCAGCTGCTCGAATTGGCAGGCACACATCTTCAATATCCTGACACCCTCACTAGCTGTCCCTTGACCAACTATTTACACTAAATTTGCTTGCTTGTAAAGATGACAGCAGAGGACACCAAAGAAATTTTGTGACAGCCCTTAGCTGGAACTGCACATGCATGTCGGCTGATACGAAAAGAGCAAATAATTAAGAATGGAGTAACGTGCTAGCCTAGGCAGTACAAATATGAAGTGTGTCCTGGGGCATCCATTACTGAAAATTAATAGGAATAATGGATGATGTGGTACTAGGGAAGTGTTGCAACATATAGCACACAATATCAGTGAATCAGCCCAAAATATATGTAAAATATAGCCATAGGCGCAACACTATATGCAATCTAATGCAACCCCTCCGATCTAATGCTATCCCCAATTTGTTGCCACTATTGAGAGCTGTTCAATATGCTACTGTCAAGTTACTTAAACCCCATATTCCAATTGAAAATCAGAAAATGAACTGCCGGCTTTTCCAATCGAGTTACTTAATTGCTGCATTGTTACCCATAGATCAGGAATGCTACCCAGCATTTCCAAGAAAGCAAGAAGAACATGCACAATTCGCAAAAAGGACGGCGCGACCGTGAAGCTAGGCTAGGGCGAGATGCAGGCGGGGTGCGACAGCGACGACGGTAATGAATCTAGGGAGAGAGGGAGGGGGCGCACCTGCGGTGGAGACAGCAGCGACGGCAGCAGATCGACGGCGGCCGTGGGGGTGGGGGACAGCAGCGACGGCGGCCTCCTTCCTCCTGCTAGTGGCCGACGATGGCGGCCTCCTTCCTCCTGCTGATGGCGGCCTCCTTCCTCCTGCTGGTGGCTGACGAACTGGTGGCACGGCGGCGGAGGTCTGGTGGAGGCGGCGACGGTGAGGAAGGAGGAGAGGGGAACGACGGTGTAGAGGGGAGAGAGGGAGGCAGGGGAGAGTGGCGCACCTGCGGTGGAGGGATCGACGGCGGCAAGGGAGAGGAGAGGGAGTCGCGCGGCGGCGACGGCGGATCGACGGCGGTCGATTTGGGGGGAACGACAGACGCGCGGCCACCAAAACGACTAAGTCGTGGACGCTTTACCCCCGGCGTTTTGCTGTAAACGCCGGCGGTAACGTTTGAGCCACTAACAGGTGGGCCCAAGTGCATGTACCACCGGCGAAATCGACCAATTCGCCGGGGATAACAGGTGACACCATATTAATTCCGTAAACCCTGTTCATTATACAAAATCGATTCGCTAGCACAGTGGTTCCAGTCGCTTCTGCACAGCCGAAGCACCCAGGGTTCGAATCCCTGTGGGTGCAAAAAAGGCACCCTTTTTTTTTCTTTTCTTAAGACCCTTTTTTATTGTTTCTAGTTATTTAGATAAATTGTAAAGTCCTTTGGCAACATCCGATAAAATAAACCAATGAAGGATAAATTGCGAGACATAAATTGATGATTTTAATTCTTGAATGAATTCAAAGTACTTTCGGCGAGATCCGATAAAAAACCAAGACATAAATTTAGGATACACTTGAGAAGGACAAATGGTTGTTCGAGAGATAATTATTATAAATACACAAATGACTTCAAAGTCCCTTCCGCTTGGTCCTTGTGACCCCACCGGTATCGTCGCGACTCCTTGTGTACGGAGGAACACTTGACCTAGGTAGCGTCGTCCTTCTTCTTCTTAGTGTGTAGGTTCTATCGTCTTCATCGGGTTCTTCCATCATTGGGTCTCCGACGAGGCCGTCGAAGTCTTGCTCGTCGGCAACTCCATCCATTCCGACGAGGGCCCTTTTTCCTCTCCTTACGACAACACGGCCGGGCCTTGACGGGTCGGTTATGAAGAAGCATTGCTCGACGTGCTTAGCCAATACCCAAGGCTCATTTTGCGCGGTGGGGTTCTTGGTCTTGGATTTGGGGGGCAGTCGCATGGTGGTGACATACGCATCTTCTTTTGTGACGTCTGTAGCCCATCTGACACGAAACATCGGTAGCTTCTCCCCGACGTAGTCGAGCTCCCGATTTCCTCGATCCTTCCGTAGTACCTTTTCTTCTCTTCACCCGTGTACGATTCCATCGTCACACCCGAGTTCCGATAGTCGCTTCTGTTGTCTCTCTCCTCTCGTGGAGAATGTGTAACCATTGATGTCGTATTTCGATAAGTCATGAGGTTGGGGGCGGGCCCACAAGACAAGGCTAATATCATTTTGTCTACGCCGCTTGCCATTGGTGGGGGATTGGCATCAATCTGGTCTTTGAACCAGCTCGCGAAAGAGGAGTTGTGCGCTCTAAATACCTCTTCTTCCGTCATCGGCTTGTCAGCCCTTCTCTTGATCATGTTTATGTGCTGATCCACCCAAGGCTCTACCTCGTTCATGTGCTGTAGTGCTACTAAGTGGGCCCTATTAAAGTCTGTTCTCCTATCATCTTGATCCGCGTCGAGTTCCCTCCTGCCACCGTTGTGGCCTACTCCCTCGAATCTGCCGAGGTGCTTGTTGGCGGGCAATCCAACCGGATGTGGGTCGTCCTCGTTTAAATAATTCTTGCGGAAAGAGATGCACTCCTCGGTGAGAAAGCCCCGGACGATGCTTCCATCCGGATGTGCCCTGTTACGAACGTATCCTTTGATGAAGCCATTCATTCTTTCTAACGCCATCATGTTGTGAAGGAACGCGGGCCCAAGATCCTCGATATCGTCCACTATATGCACCAGCAGATGGACCATGATGTCAAAGAATGCGGGCGGGAAGTACATCTCCATCTCGCATAGGATGGTGACGATCTCTTCCTGCAGCCTCCCGAGTTTCTTGACGGTTATCGACTTTCGAGTGATGACGTCGAAGACGTTACATAGGTCGGCCAGCGTCGCACGAACGTGCGGTTCCATTATCCCTCGGATAGCAACCGGAAGTATCCGCGTCATCATGACATGACAGTCATGAGACTTCATCCCGCTGAAGATTTTTTTCGTCGGGTCCAGCCATCTGCGTATCAGCCCCGCGTAGCCTAGGGGAAATTTGACTTCTAGTAGGCACTTGAAGAATTGTTCGAGCTCATCGGGATTTAGAGTGAAGCAGGAGGGGCGAGGAGTTTCGCGCTGCTTGGCCACCCTTTTGCGTTTGCGACCATCCGTTTCCTCCTCCTCGGTTTCCTGGTCAACCCGGGCGAAATGAAGCTCTTTTCCGATATCAAGGGCCATCAGGTCATGTCTTGCTTTCGACCCGTCTTTGGTCCTCTCCGGCATGTTGAGCACAGGTGCCAAGCAAGCTCTCACACACGTTCTTCGTGATATGCATGACATCAAGGCTATGAGGCGTACCGAGGATCTTCCAGATGACGGCAAGTCCCAAAACACGGACCTCCTTTTCCATACCCCCAAGAGCGGCCCGGGTTCCTTTTTCTTTCTCTTGTCTCCTTTCTTCCGCTTCTGCATCTTTATCTTACCCGCCGGAGGGCAGTCTTTCCAGCTTTTTCAACGGAGTATCTATCTCTTCGCCGCTTCTCCTAGGTGGAGGTCCCTCGACCTCATCCTTCCCATTGAACAGGTCTCCACGCTTCCTCCACGGGTCATTCTTGGGAAGCCACATTCGATGCCTCATGTAGACGGTTTTTGAAGACCCGGGATCCTTACCCAGCTGTAAAAACGGCGTCTTTTCCATGCACCTCACACATGCCTTGTGTCCGTGGCACACCCGGCACGCGATATATCCGTATCCAAGATAGTCCTGCACCGTCGTCAACGCGTGCGGCTTTCATACGGAAAGTTTCTTGTCCGTAGGCGTCCCAAGTTTCTATCCCTTCCTCCCACAGAGTGACTAGCTCCTCCTTCAATAGCTCCGGATACAGAGTTGATATCGCTCCCCGGCTGCGTCGGCCCTTGGATTAGCATACTCATGTGTATGTACTTCTTCTTCGGGCATAGCCATGGAGGGAGGTTGTACATCCATACAAACACGGGCCAGGTGCTGTGCTTGCTGCTTTGGTTCCCAAACGGATTGAGTCCGTCGGTGCTCGCACCCAACCTGATGTTCCTTGGTTCTTTCCCGAATTCTTCGTAATACTCATCGTCTAATGTTTTCCACTGGCTTGCATCCGAAGGGTGTGTTAGCACCGGGTTTTCAACCTGCTCCACATCACGCATCACCACCTCCTTTCTTTCCGCGTGCCAGCGCATGAGCTTTGCTTCCTTGGGGTCCACGAAGTACCGCTGCAGACGGGGCATGAGCGGGAAGTACCACACAACTTTTCGAGGAGATTTTCTTGTCCCTCTCTTGTATCGAGATTCGCCACACTCGTGGGCATGTATCGAGATTGGCATGCTCGTTCCGATATATTACGCAATCACTAATGCATGCGTGGTATTTCCGGTGCGGTAAATCGAGAGGGCACACGATTTTCTTGGCCTCCCGTAGGCTACCGGCACACGTGTTATCTTTAGGAAAGTGGATCTTCAAGTATCCGAAGAGTTCGTCCACGCTTGTGTCCGTCCATTTGTGCTTTGCCTTCATCTCCATAATATCGAGAGCGTATCTCAGACGGCTCTCCTTCGTCCCACGAGCTACATCGTACAACGGAGTTCTCGAGTCTACCTCGAGTTGATCCAGCTTAGCCTTCCGTCTACCAGCGATTTTGGGGTCGGTCGATGTGTTGCTGAGAAGAAGTTCCTGAACATGACGGTCCTGCACGGCCGCGGTTAGCGGGGTATTTCTACTCATGTCCTCGTCGGCCGCATGTTCTTCCCGGCCTTCTTGATCACCATCAACGTGTGCGCCATCCTCTTCAACCTCCTCTCCATTTTCGTGTGGGGCATCCTCTCCATCACCTTCATTATCATCATCTCCACCATCATCATCTCCATCATCATCACCATCGATATCATCATCTCCATCATCACTCATCCACTGAGTATGCCCCTCCATGAAACTATACCTGAGCAGGTGTTGATTCACTATGCCTGAGAAGGGGTCAAACAACGATCCTAGCTTGCATCTTCGACAAGGACACATTATATCCTTTCGATTATTTTGATACATGTCGGCCGTCGCGCGTTCCACGTATCTATCCACGACGCTTTCCCTCATCGCGATGACCATCGCCGCCTACAAGACAAGATCGATAATTGATTACACCGCCGTCTCGATTTTCACGGAAAAAATTCGGCATGACCTTTGCTAAATATTGTCATGCTGGAGTTCCAAAATTCGCCGGAACGGAAGTTAATCAACATTCCGGCAAAAACATTGGCAACTCAATGTTCCTGCACGCGTAAACAAATGGAAAACAATGCATTTACATATATGGACCACCTTTTGCCACCACTAGTACTAGTGATATAACCGCGAATTTTCGCCAACATATGAACATTCCACTCATTTAGTTATGTACCTATTAGTTGCCGCGACGTCCAAAAGCACCCGAGAGACGCCACACGTCGACTTTAATGCTTGAGAGATCTAGAGATCTAAGAAATGGAGAGATCTACCTAGATCTAGTGGAAAAGGTGGTGGGAGGACATAGATCTAGATCTAGATTATGCAAATCATGCTAGAGGGGCTAGGTAGTGCATGATTTGCTCAAATACATCATATTTTATTGGTTGAAATAGCTAAAATGGGTGGGGGAATGAGCTAACTAGTGCTTGGGTTGATTTGCCATCACATATGAGTGTGTGTGGGTGGTGGTAGGTGGCTGGTCGAATTAAATGGACATGCCCAGGTTACCGCCGACGCCTACAACCCAAAATGCCAGGGGTAGGGCACGTTACCGCCGGCGCCTACAACATAAAACGCCGGCGGTAAGTTAAGGCCAGGTGGCCCACCCTGGCTCGGCAATACCGCCGGCATCTAGTGCGCGCGTTCGCCGGCGGTAGAGCCCAGTATCCCCGGCGCTTTGGGCCCAATACGCCGGCGGTAAGGCTAGGCCCAAATGGGACCCCGCGGCCCATTGCACCCCGGCGCCTCAATTTTCGTTTCGCCGGCGGTACAGGAGCTACCCCCGGCGCCTTCCTACGTGTTCGCCGGCGGTACTGTTAGGCCCCCCTGGAAGGTATTACCGCCGGCATCTTCAGCTCGTATTTGCCGGCGGTAAGGAGTGCGGCTATAAGCCTTTCCCTAGTAGTGACGGAAGGAGAGACGGAGAGGGGCCAAGGTGGCCCCACACCCTAGGGCGGCGCGACCAGGAGGGGGGCGCGCCGGCCTGTGGGGTGGGCCCCACGGGCGCCCTCCGACTCTGCCCCTTTGCCTATGTATTCTGTCCGTCGCGAAAACCCTAGTACCGAGAGCCACAATACGAAAAAGTTACTGTGACGCCGCCGCCGCCAATCCCATCTCGGGGGATTCAGGAGATCGCCTCCGGCACCCTGCCGTAGAGGGGAAATCACCGAAGGACTCTACATCATCATGCCTGCCTCCGGATTGATGCGTGAGTAGTTCATGCTTGGACTATGGGTCCATAGCAGTAGCTAGATGGTTGTCTTCTCCTCTTGTTCTATCATGTTTATATCTTGTGAGCTGCCTAACATGATCAAGATCGTCTATTTGTAATGCTACATGTTGTGTTTGTTGGGATCCGATGAATATGGAATACTATGTCAAGTTGATTATTGATCTATCATATATGTGTTGTTTATGATCTTGCATGCTCTCCGTTGCTAGTAGAGGCTCGGCCAAGTTGATACTTGTAACTCCAAGAGGGAGTATTTATGCTCGATAGTGGGTTCATGCCTCCATTGAATCTTGGATAGTGACGAAAGTTCTAAGGTTATGGATGTGTCTGTTGCCACTAGGGATAAAACATCAATGCTTTGTCTAAGGATATTTGTGTTGATTACATTACGCACGCATACTTAATGCAATTGTCTGTGGTTTGCAACTTAATACTGGAAGGGGTGCGGATGCTAACCCGAAGGTGGACTTTTTAGGCATAGATGCATGGTGGATAGCGGTCTATGTTCTTTGTCGTAATGACCTAAGTAAATCTCATATTAGTAATCATGATATGTATGTGCATTGTTATGCCCTCTCTATTTGTCAATTGCCCCACTGTAATTTGTTCACCCAACATGCTATTTATCTTATTGGAGAGACACCACTAGTGAATTGTGGACCCCGGTCCATTCTTTTACATCTGAAATACAATCTACTGCAATCTCTATTCTCTGTTGTTCTTCACAAGCAAACATCATTCTCCACACCATACGTTTAATCCTTTGTTTACAGCAAGCCGGTGAGATTGACAACCTCACTGTTAAGTTGGGGCAAAGTATTTTGATTGTGTTGTGCAGGTTCCACGTTGGCGCCGGAATCCCTGGTGTTGCGCCGCACTACACTCTTTCACCAACAACCTTCACGTGGCCTTCATCTCCTACTGGTTCGATAAACCTTGGTGTCTTACTGAGGGAAACTTGCTGCTGTACGCATCACACCTTCCTCTTGGGGTTCCCAACGGACGTGTGCTTCACGTGTCATCAAGCTAATTTCTGGCGCCGTTGCCGGGGAGATCAAGACACGCTGCAAGGGGATTCTCTCACATCCAATCTCTTTACTTTGTTTATTGTGTTGCTTTACTTTATTTTATTTTCCGTTTTGGTTGCTTTCTTTATATCAAAAACACACAAAAATTAGTTACTAGTTTTACTTTATTTAATTCTGTTCTGCCTAGTTTATTTTTATTACTGTTAAAATGAATACTCCTGAGAACACTAAGTTGTGTGATTTCACTAGCACCAATAATAATGACTTTATATGCACTCCTATTGCTCCACCTGCTACTACAGCAGAATTCTATGAAATTAAACCTGCTTTACTAAATCTTGTTATGAGAGAGCAATTTTCTGGTGTTAGTTCTGATGATGTTGCTACCCATCTTAATAATTTTTTTGAACTTTGTGAAATGCAAAAGTATAAGGATGTAGATGGAGACATTATAAACTGAAATTGTTTCCTTTCTCCTTAAGAGGAAGAGCTAAAGATTGGTTGCTATCTTTGCCTAAGAATAGTATTGATTCATGGACTAAATGTAAAGATGCTTTCATTGGTAGATATTATCCTCCTGCTAAAATTATATCTTTGAGAAGTAGCATAATGAATTTTAAGCAATTGGATAATGAACATGTTGCCCAAGCATGGGAAAGAATGAAATCTTTGGTGAAGAATTGCCCTACCCATGGACTGACTACTTGGATGATCATCCAAACCTTCTATGCAGGATTAAATTTTTCTTTGAGGAACCTATTGGATTCAACTGCTGGAGGTACTTTTATGTCCATTACTTTGGGGGCGGCAACAAAGCTTCTTGATGATATGATGATCAACTACTCTGAATGGCACACTAAAAGGAGTCCACAAGGTAAGAAGGTAAATTCTGTTGAAGAAACCTCCTCCTTGAGTGATAAGATTGATGTTATTATGTCTATGCTTGTTAATGGTAGATCTAATGTTGATCCTAATAATGTTCCTTTAGCTTCATTGGTTGCTCAAGAAGAGCATGTTGATGTGAACTTCATTAAAAATAGTAATTTCAACAACAATGCTTATAGGAATAATTTGGGTAACAACAACTATATGCCATATCCTTCTAATAGTAGTAATTCTTATGGTAGATCTGTTTTGCCTAGTGAGGGATGCTAGAAATTGAAAGAGCTACTAAGAGCTTTATGCAATCACAATATGCGCAAAATCAATTGTTTACTAAAACTATGAATGAACAATCTGTCTTGTTGAAAAATATAGGGAATCAACTTGAAAATTTGAATATGAAAATTTCTGGTTTGCAAACTAAGCTTTCAAATGCTGAAAACCGAATCTCATACATGTCTGAGTCACAAGCTTCTTTAATTAATAAAATGGATGCTAAACCTGAGGATAATGATAACAAAATTCTTACTACAGCAAACGCTATACAAGTTCGAATTAATGACAATATTAGATTGATGGCTGGATTGCATGCTAGGTGGGAAAGAGAGGAAAAACTTGCTAAAGAGAATAATGTAGCTAAAATTTGGACTATTGCCACCACTAGTAATGTTGATGCTTCACATGTTGCTAAACCTCCTACTATCAATGGTAAAATAATTGGTGTTGGCAATGTTTCTACTCCTAGTGCAAAGCGTGCAAAATTGGCTGAAACTGTTTGTGATAAAAGTGCTGAAATTTTTCAGAATATTGGGGACATCGATCCCATTGCTTTAGATCATAATGGTTTAGATTTTTATGATTGTCATATCTCTGAAGTTATTAAGTTCTTGCAAAAACTTGCTAGAAGTCCTAATGCTAGTGCTATAAACTTGGCCTTTACAAAACATATTACAAATGCTCTCATTAAAGCTAGAGAAGAGAAATTAAAACTTGAAACTTCTATTCCTAGGAAGTTGGAAGATGGTTGGGAGCCCATCATTAAAATGAAGGTCAATGATTTTGATTGTAATGCTTTATGTGATCTTGGTGCAAGTATTTCTGTTATGCCTAAGAAACTCTATGATATGCTTGACTTACCACCATTGAAACATTGTTATTTGGATGGTAATCTCGCTGATAAATCTATAAAGAAACCTTTGGGGAAGATTGATAATGTTCACATTACGGTTAACAATAACCTTGTCCCCGTTAATTTTGTTGTCTTGGATATTGAATGCAATGCATCTTGTCCTATTATTTTGGGAAGACCCTTTCTTCGAACTGTTGGTGCTATTATTGATATGAAGGAAGGAAATATTAAGTATCAATTCCCTCTTAAGAAAGGTATGGAACACTTCCCTAGAAAGAGAATGAAGTTACCTTTTGATTCTATTATTAGAACCAATTATGATGTTGATGCTTCATCTCTTGATAATACTTGAGTTACACTTTCTGCGCCTAGCTGAAAGGCGTTAAAGAAAAGCGCTTATGGGCGACAACCCATCATTTTATTTCTGCAATTTTTGTTTTATATTTGTGTCTTCGAAGTTGTTACTCAGGTATGTACGCAACTTTCATTCAATTTGAGCTTCTTCATCTGAGCATGTTAAGTGCCTCTAAAAAATTCGTCTTTACGGACTGTTCTGTTTTGACAGATTCTGCCTTTTATTTCACATTGCCTCTTTTACTGTGTTGAGTGGATTTCTTTGCTCCATTAACTTTCAGTAGCTTTGGGTAATGTCCAGAAGTGTTAGGAATGATTGTGTCCTCTCTGAACATGTTAATTTTTGATTATGCACTAACCCTCTAATGAGTTTGCTTTGAGTTTGGTGTGGAGGAAGTTTTCAAGGGTCAAGAGAGGAGGATGATATAATATGATCAAGAAGAGTGAAAAGTCTAAGCTTGGGGATGCCCCCGTGGTTCATCCCTGCATATTTCAAGAAGACTCAAGCATCTAAGCTTGGGGATGCCCAAGGCATCCCCTTCTTCATCGACAACTTATCAGGTCACCTCTAGTGAAACTATATTTTTATTCCGTCACATCTTATGTGCTTTACTTGGAGCGTCTGTATGTTTTTATTTTTGTTTTTGTTTGAATAAACTCGGATCCTAGCATTCCTTGTGTGGGAGAAAGACACGCTCCGCTGTTTCATATGAACACTGGTGTTCTTAGCTTTACTTTTAATGTTCATGGCGAAGGTTGAAAACTGCTTCGTTCATTGCTATTTGGTTGGAAACAGAAAATGCTCCATGTGGTAATTGGTATATTGTCTTGAATAATTTGATACCTGGCAATTGTTTTGAGTTCTCAAGTAGATCATGTTTAAGATCTTGCATCATGTAGTTTGAACCTATTAGTGGAGAATTACTGTAGAGCTTGTTGAAATTTGGTTTGCATGATTGGTCTCTCTAAAAGTCTAGATATTTTCTGGTAAAAGTGTTTGAACAATAAGGAGACAATGTACAGTCTTATAATGCTTGCAATATGTTCTTATGTAAGTTTTTCTGTACCGGTTCATACTTGTGTTTGCTTCAGACAACCTTGCTAGCCAAAGCCTTGTACTGAGAGGGAATGCTTCTCGTGCATCCAAAACCTTGAGCCAAAACCTATGCCATTTGTGTCCACCATAACTACCTACTACATGGTATTTTTCTTCCATTCCAAGTAAATTGCTTGTGTGCTACCTTTAAAATTTAATTCCTTGTCTTTGCAATACATAGCTCATGGGAAATAGCTTTAAAAACTATTGTGGTATTGAATATGTTGCTTATGTATCTTATTTCTTGTAAGTTGCTTGTTGAGCGGTAACCATGTTTCTGGGGACGCCATCAACTGTTACACCTTTATTGAATATCATGTGAGATGCTATGCATGCTCGTCTTGTCTGAAGTAAGGGTGATTTATCATGATTAAATGGTTTGAGTATGCATATTGTTAGAGAAGAACATTGGGCCTCCAACCAAAGCCATGTATCATGGTGGAAGTTTCAGCTTGGACATTAATCCTCAATCTCTTATGAGAATATTATCTGTTGTTGAATGCTTAAGCATTAAAGAGGAGTCCATTATCTGTTTTCTATGTTTTTCGGGTACGGATGTCGAGATCTATCAAAAATGAGAAATCAAATGCAATCTATCTCCTTGGACCTTTGTACATGTGACATAGAGGTACCCCTTTGTGACACTTGGTTGAAACATATGTAATGCAATGATAATCCATGGAAATCCGAGCTAATTAGGACAAGGTGCGAGCACTATTGGTATTCGATGCATGAGGCTTGCAACTTATAGGATGTCTTATGCATAACACATATGAATTATTACTACCGTTGACAAAATTGTTTCTATGATTCCAATATAAAAAGTGATACGTCTCAAACGTATCTATAATTTCTTATGTTCCATGCTAGTTTTATGATAATACTCACATGTTTTATACACACTTTACATCATTTATATGCATTTTCCGGCACTAACCTATTAACGAGATGCCGAAGCGCCAGTTCCTATTTTGTGCTGTTTTTGGTTTCAGAAATCCTACACAGGAAATATTCTCGGAATTGGACGAAACGAACGCCCAGGGTCTTATTTTTCCACGGAGCTTCCAGAAGACCGAAGGAGATACGAAGTGGGGCCACGAGGTGGCGACACCACAAGGCGGCGCGGCCAAGGAGGGGCCCGCGCCGCCCTATGGTGTGGGCCCCTCGTGAGCCTCCCGACTCTGCCCTTCCGCCTACTTATACTCTCTATCGCGAAAACCCTATTACCGAGAGCCACGATACGGAAAAAGTTCTAGAGATGCCGCCGCCGCCAATCCCATCTCGGGGGATTCAGGAGATCGCCTCCGGCACCCTGCCGGCGAGGGGAATCATCACCCGGAGGACTCTACATCACCATGATCGCCTCCGGACTGATGTGTGAGTAGTTCATCCTTGGACTATGGGTCCATAGCAGTAGCTAGATGGTTGTCTTCTCCACTTGTGTTATCATGTTAGATCTTGTGACCTGCCTATCATGATCAAGATCGTCTATTTGTAATGCTACATGTTGTGTTTGTTTGATCCGATGAATATGGAATACAATGTCAAGTTGATTATTGATCTATCATATATGTGTTGTTTATGTTCTTGCATGCTCTCCGTTTCTAGTAGATGCTCTGGCCAAGTTGGTACTTGTGACTCCAAGAGGGAGTATTTATGCTCGATAGTGGGTTCATGCCTCCATTGAATCTGGGACAGTGACAGAAAGTTCTAAGGTTGTGGATGTGCTGTTGCCACTAGGGATAAAACATCAATGCTTTGTCTAAGGATATTTGTGTTGATTACATTACGCACCATACTTAATGCAATTGTCTGTTGTTTGCAACTTAATACTGGAAGGGGTGCAGATGCTAACCCGAAGGTGGATTAGGCATAGATGCATGCTGGATAGCGGTCTATGTACTTTGTCGTAATGCCCTAATTAAATCTCATATTAGTCATCGTGATATATATGTGCATTGTTATGCACTCTCTATTTGTCAATTGCCCAACTGTAATTTGTTCACCCAACATGCTATTTCTTATTGGAGAGACACCACTAGTGAACTGTGGACCCTGGTCCATTCTTTTACATCTGAAATACAATCTACTGCAAACTCTGTTCTTTGTTGTTCTTCCCAAACAAACATCATTCTCCACACCATACGTTTAATCCTTTGTTTACAGCAAGCCGGTGAGATTGACAACCTCACTGTTAAGTTGGGGCAAAGTATTTTGATTGTGTTGTGCAGGTTCCACGTTGGCGCCGGAATCCCCGGTGTTGCGCCGCACTACACTCCTTCACCAACAACCTTCACGTGGCCTTCATCTCCTACTGGTTCGATAACCTTGGTTTCTTACTGAGGGAAAACTTGCTGCTGTACGCATCACACCTTCCTCTTGGGGTTCCCAACAGACGTGTGTCAACTGCACGCCAGCAAGATTTTTTCTGGCGCCGTTGCCGGGGAGATCAAGACACGCTGCAAGGGGAGTCTCTCACATCCAATCTTTTTTACTTTGTTTTTGTTTTGCTTTACTTTACTTTATTTACTGTCTTGTTAGCGTTCTCTATATTGAAAATACAAAAAAATTAGTTACTTGCATTTACTTTATTTAGTTTGCTTTATTTACTACTGTTAAAATGAATACTCCTGAGAACACTAAGTTGTGTGATTTCACTAGCACAAATAATAATGATTTTATATGCACACCTATTGCTCCACCTGCTACTACAGCAGAATTTTATGAAATTAAACCTGCTTTACTAAATCTTGTTATGAGAGAGCAATTTTCTGGTGTTAGTTCCGATGATCTTGCTGCCCATCTTAATAATTTTGTTGAAATTTGTGAAATGCAAAAGTATAAAGATGTAGATGGTGACATTATAAAACTGAAATTGTTTCCTTTCTCCTTAAGAGGAAGAGCTAAAGATTGGTTGCTATCTTTGCCTAAGAATAGTATTGATTCATGGACTAAATGTAAAGATGTTTTCGTTGGTAGATATTATCCTCCCGCTAAAATTATATCTTTGAGACGTAGCATAATGAATTTTAAGAAATTGGATAATGAACATGTTGCTCAAGCATGGGAAAGAATGAAATATTTGGTAAAGAATTTCCCTACCCATGGACTAACTACTTGGAGTATCATCCAAACCTTTTAAGCAGGACTAAATTTTTCTTCGCGGAACCTATTGGATTCAGCTGCTGGAGGTACTTTTATGTCCATTACTTTGGGGGCGGCAACAAAGATTCTTGATAATATGATGATCAATTACTCTGAATGGCACACTGAAAGGGCTCCACAAGGTAAGAAGGTAAATTCTGTTGAAGAAACCTCCTCCTTGAGTGATAAGATTGGTGCTATTATTGATATG
The DNA here is from genome assembly GCF_022539505.1 of Lolium rigidum. NCBI lineage: Eukaryota > Viridiplantae > Streptophyta > Magnoliopsida > Poales > Poaceae > Lolium > Lolium rigidum. The sequence goes on from NC_061514.1 coordinate 223,177,556, forward strand.
AAGGAAGGGAATATTAATATCAATTTCCTCTCAAGAAAGGTATGGAACACTTCCCTAGAAAGAGAATGAAGTTACCTTTTGATTCTATTATTAGAACAAATTATGATGTTGATGCTTCATCTCTTGATAATACTTGATTCACACTTTCTGCGCCTAGCTAAAAGGCGTTAAAGAAAAGCGCTTATGGGAGACAACCCATTATTTTACTTCTGCACTTTTGTTTTATATTTGAGTCTTGGAAGTTGTTACTACTGTAGAAACCTCTCCTTATCTTTATTTTATTGCATAGTTGTGCCAAGTAAAGTCTTTGATAGTAAGGTTAATACTAGATTTGGATTACTGCGCAGAAACAGATTTCTTGCTGTCACGAATTTGAGTAGACCTCTCTGAAGGTAACTCAGAAAAATCTGCCAATTTTCGTGTGTGATCCTCAGATATGTACGCAACTTTCATTCAATTTGAGCTTTTTCATCTGATCAAGTTAAGTGCCCCTGAAAAATTCGTGTTTACGGACTGTTCTGTTTTGACAGATTCTGCCTTTTATTTCGCATTGCCTCTTTTGCTATGTTGAATGGATTTCTTTGTTCCATTAACATTCAGTAGCTTTGTGCAATGTCCAGAAGTGTTAAGAATTATTATGTCACCTCTGAATATGTGAATTTTTGATTATGCACTAACCCTCTAATAAGTTTGTTTTGAGTTTGGTGTGGAGGAAGTTTTCAAGGATCAAGAGAGGAGGATGATACAATATGATCAAGAAGAGTGAAAAGTCTAAGCTTGGGGATGCCCCCGTGGTTCATCCCTACATATTTCAGGAAGACTCAATCATCTAAGCTTAGGGATGCCCAAGGCATCCCCTTCTTCATCGACAACTTATCAGGTCACCTCTAGTGAAACTATATTTTTATTCCGTCACATCTTATGTGCTTTACTTGGAGTGTCTGTATGTTTTTGTTTTTGTTTGTGTTTGAATAAAATCGGATCCTAGCATTCTTTGTTTGGGAGAGAGACACGCTCCGCTCGTTCATATGAACACTGGTGTTCTTAGCTTTACATTTAATGTTCATGGCGAAGGTTGAAACTGCTTCGTTCATTGTTATATGGTTGGAAACAGAAAATGCTTCATGTGGTAATTGGTATATTGTATTGAATAATTTGATACTTGGCAATTGTTGTGCTCAAATAGATTATGTTTAAGCTCTTGCATCATGTACTTTGTACCTATTAATGAAGAACTACCATAGAGCTTGCTGAAATTTGGTTTGCATGATTGGTCTCTCTAAAGTCTAGATATTTTCTCGGTGAAGTGTTTGAACAACAAGGAGACAATGTAGAGTCTTATAATGCTTGCAATATGTTCTTATGTAAGTTTTGCTGTACCGGTTCATACTTGTGTTTGCTTCAAACAACCTTGCTAGCCAAAGCCTTGCACTGAGAGGGAATTCTTCTCGTGCATCCAAATCCTTGAGTCAAAAACTATGCCATTTGTGTCCACCATACCTACCTACTACATGGTATTTCTCTGCCATTTCAAAGTAAATTACTTGAGTGCTACCTTTAAAATTTCATTCCTTGTCTTTGCAATACATAGCTCATGGGAAAATAGCTTAAAAACTATTGTGGTATTGAATATGTTACTTATGTATCTTACTTCTTATAAGTTTCTTGTTGAGCGGTAACCATGTTTCTGGGGACGCCATCAACTATTACACCTTTGTTGAATATCATGTGAGTTGCTATGCATGTTCGTCTTGTCTGAAGTAAGGGTGATTTATCATGATCAAATGGTTTGAGTATGCATATTGTTAGAGAAGAACATTGGGCCGCTAACTAAAACCATGAATCATGGTGGAAGTTTCAGTTTGGACATCAATCCTCAATCTCCTATGAGAATATTATCTGTTGTTGAATGCTTAAGCATTAAAAAGGAGTCCATTATCTGTTTTCTATGTTGTCCCGGTATGGATGTCCTTAGTTGAGATCTATCAAAAACGAGAAATCAAATGTGATTTATCTCCTTGGACCTTTGTACAGGCGGTGTAGAGGTACCCCTTTGTGACACTTGGTTGAAACATATGTTATGCAATGATAATCCATGTAAATCCAAGCTAATTAGGACAAGGTGCGAGCACTATTGGTATTCTATGCATGAGGCTTGGAACTTATAGGATGTCTTATGCATAACACATATGAATTATTACTACCGTTGACAAAATTGTTTCTATGCTTTCAAAATAAAAGCTCTAGCACAAAAATAGTAATCCATGCTTCCCTCTACGAAGGGCCATTCTTTTACTTTATGTTGAGTTAGTTTACCTACTTCCTTCTATCTTAGAAGCAAACACTTGTGTCAACTGTGTGCATTGATTCCTACATACTTGCTTATTTGCATTCATCATATTACTTTGTGTTGACAATTATCCATGAGATATACATGTTGAAGTTGAAAGCAACCGCTGAAACTTATATCTTCCTTTGTGTTGCTTCGAGAACTTTCTACTAAGAATTTATTGCTTTATGAGTTAACTCCTATGCAAGTCTTATTGATGCTTGTCTTGAAAGTACTATTCATGAAAAGTCTTTGCTATATGATTCAGTTGTTTATTCATTGTCTTTACCATTGCTTCAAATCACTTCATTCACTTCATATGCTTTACAATAGTATTGATCAAGATTATGATAGCATGTCACTTCAGAAATTATCCTTGTTATCGTTTACCTACTCGAGGCCGAGTAGGAACTAAGCTTGGGGATGCTTGATACGCCTCAAACGTATCTATAATTTCTTATGTTCCATGCTAGTTTTATGATAATACTCACAAGTTTTATACACACTTTACATCATTTATATGCATTTTCCGGCACTAACCTATTAACGAGATGCCGAAGCGCCAGTTCTCGTTTTGTGCTGTTTTTGGTTTCAGAAATCCTACATAGGAAATATTCTCGGAATTGGACGAAACGAACGCCCAGGGTCTTATTTTTCCACGGAGCTTCCAGAAGACCGAAGGAGATACGAAGTGGGGCCACGAGGTGGCAACACCACAAGGCGGCGCGACCAAGGAGGGGCCCGCGCCACCCTATGGTGTGGGCCCCTCGTGAGCCTCCCGACTCTGCCCTTCCGCCTACTTATACTCTTCGTCGCGAAAACCCTATTACCGAGAGCCACGATACGGAAAAATTTACAGAGACGCCGCCGCCGCCAATCCCATCTCGGGGGATTCAGGAGATCGCCTCCGACACCCTGCCGGAGAGGGGAATCATCACCCGGAGGACTCTACATCACCATGATCGCCTCCGGACTGATGTGTGAGTAGTTCATCCTTGGACTATGGGTCCATAGCAGTAGCTAGATGGTTGTCTTCTCCTCTTGTGCTATCATGTTAGATCTTGTGAGCTGCCTATCATGATCAAGATCGTCTATTTGTAATGCTACATGTTGTGTTTGTTGGGATCCGATGAATATGGAATACAATGTCAAGTTGATTAATGATCTATCATATATGTGTTGTTTATGTTCTTGAATGCTCTCCGTTGCTAGTAGAGGCTCTCGCCAAGTTGATACTTGTGACTCCAAGAGGGAGTATTTATGCTCGATAGTGGGTTCATGCCTCCATTGAATCTGGGACAGTGACAGAAAGTTCTAAGGTTGTGGATGTGCTGTTGCCACTAGGGATAAAACATCAATGCTTTGTCTAAGCATATTTGTGTTGATTACATTATGCACCATACTTAATGCAATTGTCTGTTGTTTGCAACTTAATACTGGAAGGGGTGCGGATGCTAACCCGAAGGTGGACTTTTTAGGCATAGATGCATGCTGGATAGCGGTCTATGTACTTTGTCGTAATGCCCTTATTAAATCTCATATTAGTCATCGTGATATGTATGTGCATTGTTATGCACTCTCTATTTGTAAATTGCCCAACTGTAATTTGTTCACCCAACATGCTATTTCTTATTGGAGAGACACCACTAGTGAACTGTGGACCCCGGTCCATTCTTTTACATCTAAAATACAATCTACTGCAAACTCTGTTCTTTGTTGTTCTTTGCAAACAAACATCATTCTCCACACCATACGTTTAATCCTTTGTTTACAGACAAGCCGGTGAGATTGACAACCTCACTCGTTAAGTTGGGGCAAAGTATTTTGATTGTGCTTGTGCAGGTTCCACGTTGGCGCCGGAAACCCTGGTGTTGCGCCGCACTACACTCCTTCACCAACAACCTTCACGTGGCCTTCATCTCCTACTGGTTCGATAACCTTGGTTTCTTACTGAGGGAAAACTTGCTGCTGTACGCATCACACCTTCCTCTTGGGGTTCCCAACAGACGTGTGTCAACTGCACGCCAGCAAAAAGCTCTAGCACAAGAGTAATCCCTGCTTCCCTCTGCGAAGGGGCCCTTCTTTTACTTTATGTTGAGTCAGTTTACCTACTTCCTTCTATCTTAGAAGCAAACAGTTGTGTCAACTGTGTGCATTGATTCCTACATACTTGCTTATTTGCATTCATCATATTACTTTGTATTGACAATTATCCATGAGATAAACATGTTGAAGTTGAAAGCAACTGCTGAAACTTATATCTTCCTTTGTGTTGCTTCAAAACTTTCTAGTAAGAATCTATTGCTTTATGAGTTAACTCCTATGCAAGACTTATTGATGCTTGTCTTGAAAGTACTATTCATGAAAAGTCTTTGCTATATGATCAGTTGTTTAGTCATTATCTTTACCATTGCTTTGAATCACTTCATTCATCTCATATGCTTTACAATAGTATTGATCAAGATTATGATAGCAGCATGTCACTTAAGAAATTATCCTTGTTATCGTTTACCTAATCGAGGGCGAGTAGGAACTAAGCTTGGGGATGCTTGATACGTCTCCAACGTATCTATAATTTCTTATGTTCCATGCTAGTTTTATGACAATACCTACATGTTTTATTCATACTTTATATCGTTTTTATGCATTTTCCAGTACTAACCTATTAGCAAGATGCCGAAGCGCCAGTTCCTGTTTTCTGCTGTTTTTGGTTTCAGAAATCTTACACAGGAAATATTCTCGGAATTGGACGAAACAAAAGCCGAACCTTCTATTTTACCGAGACGGACCCAGAACATCGAAGGAGAGTCGGAGGCGGCCAGCAGGGGGCCCATACCACAGGGCGGTGCTGCCAGGCCCCCGGGCGCGCCAGCCTATGGGGGGGCACCCCCTGGCTCCTCCGAGGCCGCCCTTTCGCCTATATATTCTCCCAGATGCGAAAACCCTAAGAGACCGGACGATATTCCACGAAGAGTTCCGTAGCCGCCACCATCGCGAAAACAAGTTTCGGGGGACAGAAGTCTCTGTTCCGGCATGCCGCCGGGACGGGGAATTGCCCCCGGAGTCATCTCCATCGACACCACCGCCATCTTCATCGCCGTTGCTCTCTCCCATGATGAGGAGGGAGTAGTTCTCCCCCGAGGCTAAGGTCTCTACCGTTAGCTATGTGGTTCATCTCTCTCTCCCATGTGATCTTTATGTGATCATGAGCTTTGTAATCTAGTTGAATATGTAGATGTTACTCTTGTCTATTATGCACTCTAGAGGTTACTTTAATATGAACTCCGGATTCACTCTCCACGGTGTGACGGTGACAGTGTGCGCATCGTGTGTGTTTCCTTTATGAAGTTGTGGAGCTTGTTTACTCCGGCTTGAGGGTGCTCTTGTAGCCCTACACAATGAATGGTGTTTATTATCCAACAACAGAGTGTTTGAGATTAGCATTTATTTATTCAGTTATGTGATCATTGTTGAGAGTGTCCACTAGTGAAAGTATGATCCCTAGGCCTTGTTTCTAAGCATTGAAACACCGTTTCCAACAAGTTCTGCTACATGTTTGCTTGCTGCCATTTTTTTTTCATATTGCAATTACTACTTACAATCATCCATATTACTTGTATTTCACTATCTCTTCGCCGAACTAGTGCACCTATACATCTGACAAGTGTATTAGGTGTGTTGGGGACACAAGAGACTTCTTGTATCGTAATTGCAGGGTTGCTTGAGAGGGATATCTTTGACCTCTACCTCCCTGAGTTCGATAAACCTTGGGTGATTCACTTAAGGGAAACTTGCTGCTGTTCTACAAACCTCTGCTCTTGGATCCCAACACTGTCTACAGGAATAGAAGCGTGCGTAGACATCAATCTTTAGCTTCAAATACGCGTAATGAGGAACCGCCATAAATTTCGCAAACGCTGGCCTGCCGAGGATGGCGTGGTACTGTGATTCCCAATAGACTACCTCAAACTCGAGCTTCTACTTTCTGAAATTTCTAGGTGCGCCAAAGACGACATCTAGTTATATTTTACCAAGGGGATGAGCGGGTCGGGTGGGATGATGCCATGGAAGCCACTATCAGATTCTTTTAGCATATCGGCCGATAATCCCATTGCTTTCATTGTGCTTGCAAACAAAAGATTAAGGCCGCTTCCTCCATCCATGAACATTGTGCTCATGTTGTATCCTCCAATATGTGCTTCAAAAACTAGGGCAGCGTGACCGGGCCTAGGAACGGCTGTCGGATGGTCTGCTCTGCTGAACATGATGCTCTGATTGGACCAGTCGTTGTAATCGGATACCGCTGCCACAGCTACCTCTGCAAATTTTATTTCTCGTGAAAACTTCTTGGCCTCTCTCTTTGAAAAGTTGGTCTTATGAATCATGTTCACTTGACCTCGGGACGCAGGATAAACTTCGGTTGGTATGTAAATATCTCCATCCGATGTATACTGATGTCGGTAGCTGTAAGCTACTGCTCTTTCTTCTGCCGAACGGGATTTTCCCTCTGATTCAGACCTTAACTCGTCACAGAACTTCTGAATGTCGAGGAACTGCTGACAATCTTTGAGTAAATGAGTGGCCTTCTCGACGCTATCCTTCGGGTCGATATAAGAGTGCAAATAACATGGCGCGTCAAGCTGTTCCGTAGCCAATAAATAAGGTGTACAGAGGCGGTTCTTGCTGGATTGCGATTGTAGTATCCCTTCTCGCACTGTCGAAGGTGACTTGCGGCTTGTTCTTCTTCTTCACGGCGTAGATCCCTTCGCCTCTTCCGTTGCTCCTCTCTGCTACCAAAGCGACTTCTGCTTTCGCTGCTGTTTCTAGGCAAGCCTACTGAAGCTGCCGGTGGAACAATGGTTTCTGGAGCCGAAGTCCTTAGGCTTGACGCGTTTGAACTGGGAAGTCCGGAACCGCAACAAGCTGAGTTTCTTGGACTTGGAGGTGTTGGTGAAGTCAACACAACTGTTGCTGATGTGACCAGAGCTACCGATGACGTGCCTTGTACCGACAGGTTTCCCACAGATGTCGCCAATTGTCGAGGGTACTCCTCAGCAATGCCCACCTTTTGGGGCTTAGGGTTGATGGAATCCTGCAGGCTAACACGAGACATCGGATGCCAAACAAACGGGGAGAGAGATTTACCCAGGTTCGGGGCCCTCGATGAGGTAAAACCCTTACTTCCTACTTGTCTGATCTTGATTATCGAAAATATCGGGTTACAATGGGGCAGCCGAAGGCTTGGTCTAAGATCTCGTCGAGAAGTTAAGATTTCGTGTGACCTAGCTCTAGACTTGCGGTGGTTATGGCTAAGTTGATTGTGTGTCCCTCGGCAGACCCTCTCCTGGCCCTTATATTGTCAGCCAGGTCTCGAGAGGTCTGTCCGGATACGGAGTTCTACCTCTCAACTTTCCTTGTTCTTCGTCTTCATGCCTTGTTCGCCAAGTATATTTCTTCGGAACCGACATGGCGGCCCACCTTGTTCAATGGATGATCTTCATGGGCCCTTGGTTGAGCCACAAGAGGTAGCACAATACGGTTTACTGATACGCGTACAGCACGCGTCCGTTGGGAACCCCAAGAGGAAGGTGTGATGCGTACAGCGGCAAGTTTTCCCTCAGAAAGAAACCAAGGTTTATCGAACCAGGAGGAGCCAAGAAGCACGTTGAAGGTTGATGGCGGCGGGATGTAGTGCGGCGCAACACCGGGGATTACGGCGCCAACGTGGAACCTGCACAACACAACCAAAGTACTTTGCCCCAACGAAACAGTGAGGTTGTCAATCTCACCGGCTTGCTGTAACAAAGGATTAGATGTATAGTGTGGATGATGATTGTTTGCAGAAAACAGTATAACAAGTATTGCAGTAGATTGTATTCGATGTAAAAGAATGGACCGGGATCCACAGTTCACTAGAGGTGTCTCTCCCATAAGATAAATAGCATGTTGGATGAACAAATTACAGTCGGGCAATTGACAAATAGAGAGGGCATGACCATGCACATACATGATATGATGAGTCTTGTGAGATTTAATTGGGCATTACGACAAAGTACATAGACCGCTATCCAGCATGCATCTATGCCTAAAAAGTCCATCTTCAGGTTATCATCCGAACCCCTTCCAGTATTAAGTTGCAAACAACAGACAATTGCATTAAGTATGGTGCGTAATGTAATCAATAACTACATCCTCGGACATAGCATCAATGTTTTATCCCTAGTGGCAATAGCACATCCACAACCTTAGAACTTTCCGTCACTGTCCCAGATTTAATGGAGGCATGAACCCACTATCGAGCATAAATACTCCCTCTTGGAGTTAAGAGTAAAAACTTGGCCGAGCCTCTACTAATAACGGAGAGCATGCAAGATCATAAACAACACATAGGTAATAGATTGATAATCAACATAACATAGTATTCTCTATCCATCGGATCCCGACAAACACAACATATAGAATTACAGATAGATGATCTTGATCATGTTAGGCAGCTCACAAGATCCGACAATGAAGCACATGAGGAGAAGACGACCATCTAGCTACTGCTATGGATCCATAGTCCAGGGGTGAACTACTCATTCATCACTCCGGAGGCGACCATGGCGGTGAAGAGTCCTCCGGGAGATGATTCCCCTCTCCGGCAGCGGCGTCTCTGGAAGGTTTTCCGTATCGTGGCTCTCGGTACTGGGGGTTTCGCGACGAAGACTATATGTAGGCGGAAGGGCAGGTCAAGGGGCGACGCGAGGGGCCCACACAACAGGCCGGCGCGGCCAGGGCTTGGGCCGCGCCGCCCTGGTGTGTCGCCACCTCGTGGCCCCACTTCGACTCTCCCTCGGTCTTCTGGAAGCTTCGTGGCAAAATAGGACCCTGGGCGTTGATTTCGTCCAATTCCGAGAATATTTCCTTACTAGGATTTCTGAAACCAAAAACAGTAGAAAACAGCAACTGGCTCTTCGGCATCTCGTTAATAGGTTAGTGCCGGAAAATTCATAAAAACGACATATAATGTGTATAAAACATGTAGATATCATCATTAATGTGGCATGGAACATAAGAAATTATCGATACGTCGGAGACGTATCAGCATCCCCAAGCTTAGTTCCTGCTCGTCCCGAGCGGTAAACGATAACAAAGATAATTTACGGAGTGACATGCCATCATAACCTTGATCATACTATTGTAAGCATATGTAATGAATGCAGCGATCAAAACAATGGTAATGACATGAGTAAACAAATGAATCATAAAGCAAAGACTTTTCATGAATAGTACTTCAAGACAAGCATCAATAAGTCTTGCATAAAAGTTAACTCATAAAGCAATAAATCAAAGTAAAGGTATTGAAGCAACACAAAGGAAGATTAAGTTTCAGCGGTTGCTTTCAACTTATAACATGTATATCTCATGGATATTGTCAATGTAAAGTAATATAACAAGTGCAATATGCAAGTATGTAGGAATCAATGCACAGTTCACACAAATGTTTGCTTCTTGAGGTGGAGAGAGATAGGTGAACTGACTCAACATAAAAGTAAAAGAAAGGCCCTTCGCAGAGGGAAGTATTGATTGCTATATTTGTGCTAGAGCTTTGGTTTTGAAAATAAGAAACAATTTTGTCAACGGTAGTAATAAAGCATATGTATCATGTAAATTATATCTTACAAGTTGCAAGCCTCATGCATAGTATACTAATAGTGCCCGCACCTTGTCCTAATTAGCTTGGATTACCGGGATTATCGCAAAACACATGTTTTAACCAAGTGTCACAAAGGGGTACCTCTATGCCGCCTGTACAAAGGTCTAAGGAGAACGTTCGCATTTGGATTTCTCGCTTTTTATTATTCTCAACTTAGACATCCATACCGGGACAACATAGACAACAAATAATGGACTCCTCTTTAATGCATAAGCATTTAGCAACAATTAATGTTCTCATATGAGATTGAGGATATATGTCCAAAACTGAAACTTCCACCATGATTCATGGCTTTAGTTAGCGGCCCAATGTTCTTCTCTAACAATATGCATGCTCTAACCATTAAATGAGTGGTAAATCTCCCTTACTTCAGACAAGACGGACATGCATAGCAACTCACATGATATTCAACAAAGAGTAGTTGATGGCGTCCCCAGGAACATGGTTATCGCACAACAATCAACTTAATAAGAGATAAAGTGCATAAGTACATATTCAATACCACAATAGTTTTTAAGCTATTTGTCCCATGAGCTATATATTGCAAAGGTAAAGAATGGAAATTTTAAAGGTAGCACTCAAGCAATTTACTTTGGAATGGCGGAGAAATACCATGTAGTAGGTAGGTATGGTGGACACAAATAGCATAGTGGTTGGCTCAAGGATTTTGGATGCATGAGAAGTATTCCCTCTCGATACAAGGTTTAGGCTAGCAAGGTTATTTGAAACAAACACAAGGATGAACCGGTGCAGCAAAACTCACATAAAAGACATATTGTAAACATTATAATACTCTACACCGTCTTCCTTGTTGTTCAAAACTCAATACTAGAAATTATCTAGACTTTAGAGAGACCAAATATGCAAACCAAATTTTAGCAAGCTCTAGGTGTTTCTTCATTAATGGGTGCAAAGTATATGATGCAAGAGCTTAAACATGAGCACAACAATTGCCAAGTATCAAATTATTCAAGACATTTTAGAATTACTACATGTAGCATTTCCCGATTCCAACCATATAACAATTTAACGAAGAAGATTCAACCTTCGCCATGAATACTATGAGTAAAGCCTAAGGACATATTTGTCCATATGCAACAGCGGAGCGTGTCTCTCTCCCACACAATGAATGCTAGGATCCATTTTATTCAAATAAAAACAAAAACAAAAACAAACCGACGCTCCAAGCAAAGCACATAAGATGTGATGGAATAAAAATATAGTTTCGGGGAGGAACCCGATAATGTTGTTGATGAAGAAGGGGATGCCTTGGGCATCCCCAAGCTTAGACGCTTGAGTATTCTTAAAATATGCAGGGGTGAACCACCGGGCATCCCCAAGCTTAGAGCTTTCACTCTCCTTGATCATATTGTATCATCCTCCTCTCTTGATCCTTGAAAACTTCCTCCACACCAAACTCGAAACAACTCATTAGAGGGTTAGTGCACAATAAAAATTCACATGTTCGAGAGGTGAAATAATCATTCTTAACACTTCTGGACATTGCACAAAGCTACTGGACATTAATGGAACAAAGAAATTCATCCACCATAGCAAAAGAGGCAATGCGAAATAAAAGGCAGAATCTGTCAAAATAGAACAGTCCGTAAAGACGGATTTTATTGGGGCACCAGACTTGCTCAAATAAAAATTACCAAATTGAATGAAAGTTGCGTACATATCTGAGGATCACGCACGTAAATTGGCATATTTTTTTGAGCTACCTACAGAGAGGCAGGTCGAAATTCGTGACAGCAAAGAAATCTGTTTCTGCACAGTAATCCAAATCTAGTATGAACATTACTATCAACAACTTTACTTGGCACAACAATGCACAAAACTAAGATAAGGAGAGGTTGCTACAGTAGTAAACAACTTCCAAGACTCAAATATAAAATAAAAATACTGTAGTAAAAACATGGGTTGTCTCCCATAAGCACTTTTCTTTAACGCCTTTCAGCTAGGCGCGGAAAGTGTATATCAAGTATTATAAAGAGATGAAGTATCAACATCATAATTTGTTCTAATAATAGAATCAAAAGGTAACTTCATTCTCTTTCTAGGGAAGTGTTCCATACCTTTCTTGAGAGGAAATTGATATTTAATATTACCTTCCTTCATATCAATGATAGCTCCAACGAGTTCGAAGAAAAGGTCTTCCCAATATAATGGGACAAGATGCATTGCATTCAATATCCAAGACAACAAAATCAACGGGGACAAGGTTATTGTTAACGGTAATGCGAACATTATCAATTCTCCCCAAAGGTTTCTTTATAGCATTATCAACAAGATTAACATCCAAATAACAATTTTTCAATGGTGGCAAGTCAAGCATATTATAGATTTTCTTAGGCATAACGGAAATACTTGCACCAAGATCACATAAAGCATTACAATCAAAGTCATTGACCTTCATCTTAATGATGGGCTCCCAACCATCCTCTAGCTTCCTAGGAATAGAAGCTTCACGTTCTAGTTTCTCTTTTCTAGCTTTTATGAGAGCATTTGTAATATGTTTTGTGAAAGCCAAGTTTATAGCACTAGCATTAGGACTCTTAACAAGTTTTTGTAAGAACTTTATAACTTCAGAGATGTGAAAATCATCAAAATCCAAACCATTATAATCTAAAGCAATGGGATCATCATCCCCAATGTTGGAAAAAATTTCAGCAGTTTTATCACAGGCAATTTCAGCAGTTTTAGCAGTTTCAGGCAATTTTGCACACTTTGCACTAGGAGTAGTAACATTGCCAACACCAATTATTTTACCATTGATAGTAGGAGGTGCAGCAACATGTGGAGCATTAACATTACTAGTGGTGGTAATAGTCCAAACTTTAGCTACATTATTCTCTTTAGCTAGTTTTTCATTTTCTTCTCTTTCCCACCTAGCATGCAATTCGGCCATCAATCTTATATTCTCATTAATTCTAACTTGGATGGTATTTGCTGTAGTAACAATTTTATTTTCAATATCCTTATTAGGCATAACTTTCGATTTTAAAAGATCAACATCAGAGGCAAGACTATCAACCTTAGAAGCGAGAATATCAATTTTATTGAGCTTTTCCTCAACAGATTTGTTAAAAACAGTTTGTGTACTAATAAATTCTTTAAGCATAGCTTCAAGTCCAGGGGGTGTATTCATATTATTGCTGTAAGAATTCTCATAATAATTACCATAACCGTTACCATTATTATAAGGATATGGCCTATAGTTATTACTAGAATTGTTCCGATAAGCATTGTTGTTGAAATTATTATTTTTAATGTAGTTTACATCAACATGTTCTTCTTGAGCAACCAATGAAGCTAACGGAACATTATTAGGATCAACATTAGTCCTATCATTCACAAGCATAGACATAATAGCATCAATCTTATCACTCAAGGAAGAGGTTTCTTCGACGAATTTACCTTCTTACCTTGTGGAGCTCTTTCCGTGTGCCATTCAGAGTAATTAATCATCATATTATCAAGGAGCTTTGTTGCTTCACCAAGAGTGATGGACATAAAGGTACCTCCAGCAGCTGAATCCAATAGGTTCCGCGAAGAAAAGTTCAGTCCTGCATAAAAGGTTTGGATGATCATCCAAGTAGTCAGTCCATGGGTTGGGCAATTTTTAACCAAAGATTTCATTTTTTCCCAAGCTTGTGCAACATGCTCATTATCTAATTGCTTGAAATTCATTATGCTACTTCTCAAATATATAATTTTAGCAGGGGAATAATATCTACCAATAAAAGCATCCTTGCATTTAGTCCATAAATCAATACTATTCTTAGGCAGAGATAGCAAACAATCTTTAGCTCTTCCTCTTAATGAGAAAGGAAACAATTTTAATTTTATAATGTCACCATCTACATCTTTATACTTTTGCATTTCACACAATTCAACAAAATTATTGAGATGGGCAGCAACAGCATCAGAACTAACACCGAGAAAATTGCTCTCGCATAACAAGATTCGATAAAGCAGGTTTAATTTCAAAGAATTCTGCTGTAGTAGCAGGTGGAGCAATAGGTGTGCATAAGAAATCATTATTATTTGTGGTTGTGAAGTCACACAACTTAGTATTTTCAGGAGTGGCCATTTTAGCAGTAGTAAATAAAGCAAACTAAATAAAGTAAATGCAAGCAACTAATTTTTTTGTGTTTTGATATAATGCAGCAAACAAAGTAGTAAATAAAATAAAGCAAGACAAAAACAAAGTAAAGAGATTGGATTGTGGAGACTCCCCTTGCAGCGTGTCTTGATCTCCCCGGCAACGGCGCCAGAAAAAATGCTTGATACGCGTACAGCACGCGTCCGTTGGGAACCCCAAGAGGAAGGTGTGATGCGTACAGCGACAAGTTTTCCCTCGAGAAAGAAACCAAGGTTTATCGAACCAGGAGGAGCCAAGAAGCACGTTGAAGGTTGATGGCGGCGGGATGTAGTGCGGCGCAACACCAGGGATTCCGGCGCCAACGTGGAACCTGCACAACACAACCAAAGTACTTTGCCCCAACGAAACAGTGAGATTGTCAATCTCACCGGCTTGATGTAACAAAGGATTAGATGTATAGTGTGGATGATGATTGTTTGCAGAAAAGAGTAAAACAAGTATTGCAGTAGATTGTATTCAATGTAAAAGAATGGACCGGGATCCACAGTTCACTAGAGGTGTCTCTCCCATAAGATAAATAGCATGTTGGGTGAACAAATTACAGTCGGGCAATTGACAAATAGAGAGGGCATGACCATGCACATACATGATATGATGAGTATTGTGAGATTTAATTGGCAATTACGACAAAGTACATAGACCGCTATCCAGCATGCATCTATGCCTAAAAAGTCCACCTTCAGGTTATCATCCGAACCCCTTCCGGTATTAAGTTGCAAACAACAGACAATTGCATTAAGTATGGTGCGTAATGTAATCAATAACTACATCATCGGACATAGCATCAATTTTTTATCCCTAGTGGCAACAACACATCCACAACCTTAGAACTTTCTCATCACTCGTCCCAGATTTAATGGAGGCATGAACCCACTATCGAGCATAAATACTCCCTCTTGGAGTTAAGAGTAAAAACTTGGCCGAGCCTCTACTAATAACGGAGAGCATGCAAGATCATAAACAACACATAGGTAATAGATTGATAATCAACATAACATAGTATTCTCTATCCATCGGATCCCGACAAACACAACATATAGAATTAAAGATAGATGATCTTGATCATGTTAGGCAGCTCACAAGATCCGACAATGAAGCACATGAGGAGAAGACGACCATCTAGCTACTGCTATGGACCCATAGTCTAGGGGTGAACTACTCACTCATCACTCCGGAGGCGACCATGGCGGTGAAGAGTCCTCCGGGAGATGATTCCCCTCTCCGGCAGGGTGCCGGAGGCGATCTCCTGAATCCCCCGAGATGGGATTGGCGGCGGCGGTGTCTCTGGAAGGTTTTCCGTATCGTGGCTCTCGGTACTGGGGGTTTTGCGACGAAGACTATATGTAGGCGGAAGGGCAGGTCAAAGGGCGACGCGAGGGGCCCACACAACAGGCCGGCGCAGCCAGGGCTTGGGCCGCGCCGCCCTGGTGTGTCGCCACCTCGTGGCCCCACTTCGACTCTCTCTCGGTCTTCTGGAAGCTTCGTGGCAAAATAGGACCCTGGGCGTTGATTTCGTCCAATTCCGAGAATATTTCCTTACTAGGATTTCTGAAACCAAAAACAGCAGAAAACAGCAAGCGGCTCTTCGGCATCTCGTTAATAGGTTAGTGCAGGAAAATGCATAAATACGACATATAATGTGTATAAAACATGTAGATATCATCAATAATGTGGCATGGAACATAAGAAATTATCGATACGTCGGAGACGTATCAGTTACCCGAAGTGTAATGCCCACATCACCAGCCTTTCTTTCCTGAAGTTCTCTCTTGTCCCGAATTGTACGTCAAGTAGAATCTTGCCCAGAGGATAACTAGGCTTTTCAGGTTGAATACCGTGAAAACGCGTATCCGTTGGTATCAAGTTTGCCAGAGAAATATTCATCTTTCGCAACGTATCTGCATATATAAGGTTTAGGCTGCTTCCTCCGTCGATGAATATGCGAGAGACCTCAAACCCCGCAATGACCGCTGGTAGGATTATAACTGATTGCCCTGGTCGCGGAATTTGGGGTGGATGATCCTCTTGGGTGAATCCTATTGCCTGTCCCGACCAATTGAGGTACTCAATAGTTGGGGGAGGCGATTTTTCTGCCATGTACACCTGTCGCGAAATTAGCTTCTGCGCTCTGTTCGAAGGTCTGCTCTTCTGTATCATCGACACTGCTCCCGTTGTATCTATGAAGTCGCTATTATTGCCTGGAGGTGCCGCAAGTTGCAGCTGATGCTGATTTGCATTTGTAATTGCGAGTGGTGGTGGCAGGTGGATTTCACTCCTTGGCCCCTACACATACCCCCTATTTGTTGCTTGCGTGTTGGTATTTTCGGCATATCTTCGTGCTTGAAAAGTTCGGCAGTCCTTCTGAAGATGACCCGACTATATATTTCCCTCACTATCGAGGTAAAATTGCATCTGACATGGCCCGCTCAAAATATCTTCGGAACCTAGGCCGATTATTTTCTCTGCTGGAACTCGGCCCATCCCTATGATCGTTGCGCTGGTTGATGTTCCTCTAGTAGTCATCCCGATGATTTCCTCCACTGTTTCCTCGGAAGCCAGCTGCCACTTGGCTAGGACCGTCGTAATCTGTAAGTGATGAAATCGTCGCCTATTTTGATTATTGTTTCTATTGCGATCTTCCTCTGGTGACCTCTGCGGTTTATTTTGAACATCATCTTCACCGCCAGCCCAACGATTTGCTATTTCCATGAGGTCCGCTATTATTCTTGGGTTGGACCTACCCAATTCCTCGATTAGATCTCTTCTTCTGATTCCTGGAACAAATGCGTCAATTTCTCTTTCATCGGACACATTCTCTGCCGAGTTTTTTTATGATGCTCCATCGCTGGATGTACATCCTCATCGATTCGTCCAACTTCTACTTGCAAGTTCTTAACTGCTCTATTGATGCAGGTTTCTTGCACGTGGAACGGAAGTTCCTCACGAACAAGTCCTCGAAGCTCTCCCAGGTGTCGATGGATCCTCCTGGTAACTTCTTCAACCAAGATCGTGCGGCTCCACTGAGGTGAACTTGGATGCTTTGCATGGCCGTTACCCTTGTTCCGCCCATCAACTTCACTGTCTCTAGGTAGTCAACTAGCCAATCCTCTAGATCTTGCAGTCCATCAAACTTTTTATAGTTGTCAAGCAACTTGAAGCCAGAGGGCACTCGAGTTTTGCGAACCCGTCGGGTAAAGCAAGGGAGTCTGCACATGTCTTCATCGTTAACTTCTGGCGAGTTTCGACGTTCTCGTGTTCTATTTTTGCGACTTCTCTCCTCTCGCGCTCTATCAACTCGAGCGTGGGCTACCGTGTTACTTGAATCACCTTCTCGTGGAGGATCTCTCGCCGCCACCGTAGTTGGCCGAGGACTATTTTTCCTTGGACTATTTCTTCGTGGAGCATTTTTGGGTTGTGGTGCAACCTCTCTTCCTGCTATCGCTGCCCCCATGACACCGACTCCTTCCATAGCCATCTGGTACACCGCTTCCCTGGGATCTCCCTGAGGTGGTTTGGATGCCATTATGAAGGCATGTGTCGCCATGTATCCTGCTTCCGGTGTTTTTGGGATGATGTGCCCTCTCGTGTCTATTGATACAAAGGACATGTCGAGATTTTGTATCAGGTTCTCCCATTCATGCTCGGGCATGTTTTCCAATCGAGATCTTGCTCTTGAGTGGGTTTCCCTATGAGTATCTCTCGAAGTTCTTGAGTGTCGACTCAGATTGGCCCTGCGCGCACTTGACGCAGAAGCTGCAGCTTTTCTTTCCTCGAGTATTATCCTTTGTTTTTCTAGCTCTCGTCCAGCACGAGCGAGTTTATATTGGTATGCTTGCAATGCCTGTGGCGTAGCTGCACCGGTCATCTGCTCTGTGGCATTTATGGCTCTTTGACCGGTCATCGGCTCTGTGCCATTTATGGCTCTTTGAGCTCTATCCCGAGCTTCTTGCAGGAGCTGTACTTTTTCTCGCGGTGTGGACCCGATGTATTTATTTCATGTTCCACGCGTGAGATCTGCGGGATCGATGTATGGGTTGCCCAAATCATCGAAAGCTTCTGATGCTTCGTCCTCTGGGCGGCTTGTTCCCCCGATTATGTAGACTTGGTGATATATTGCAGTTGTGTTTTCCTCGGCTTCAGGGTCGGTGACACCGTATGGATCGGCGAAGACCTCCCTAATGGCAGTAGATTTGTCGATGAAGTCGAAGTTCGTGAAGCCAAGGTTGTCGATGCTTCCCGAGTTGATATCCAGACCGGAATCTGTGAACGACCCGAAAGTCATGTTGCCAAGCAGATCGGCGAGTGCCCCGCCGGTGGCGCGCTTGGTGAAGCTTGGCGGCGAAAATTCCTCGTCGCCTAACTCGATTGATGATGTTGATGATCCCGAGAAATCGGAATCGGCCGCTAATGGTCCCGAAAAAATTTGTTCCGCGAGACGATGCGATCCTTATTTCCCGACGAGGAAGCGGAAGCTCCCGAACGTCATCTCTGTCGACTCCTCCAGATTGGCATATGCATGCAAACGGGCGGGAGGGTGAGGAACAAAATCAACGAGATCAGGTTGGACATGTTTACCTCCGTCCATCGTGTTGCTTGCCGTTGATGATGTTGACTATGCCATCGAGATCACCTCCTTGCGGCCTCCAATCCCCACAGACGGCGCCAATTGACAAGGGATTAACTTTTCAATGCCTACAGATTGTAGACTTACGGTTTCGTAGAAATTAGAGGGCAAGTAAATCTCGAAGGTTCAGCCGAAAAAGGTGCTCGACTCAGAAATTATGGTGTGTGTTGACAATAGATTCGATCCTTTCTTTCACCCTCGGCTCCCCTTTATATAGGAGGTGGAGCCGAGGCTTTCCGTGTCGTGTAAGTTACAAACTGTCGAGAGGCATACTGGGCCTTTTCTATCTTTCTACATGATTCCTAATACAACTCTATTTTCCTTATCGAGGATCTATGGGCTTCTGGGCCTTTAATTCTTCGGGTCGTGGGCCTACAGATAACCGCGGGTACTTTATTCGGCAGGTCTATTCGGCATGCCTATGTCATCCCCCCCAAGGGCCACAACTAGGCAACCCACAAGGTGTGGTTGGGTGGGGGGTTGCTACTAGGGTTTTGGTGAGGTCACTGAGCCAACTCATCCTAGGCGGTGCGCGGCCAGGTAGTGGCCAAAGGGGGGGGACAACCCTAGCCCCTCCCCAAGATGGTACAGTCCTCTCCCATGACTTCTATATAAACCCAACCCCTTTCTCTCTCAAACACACAATTGACCACATGATTCTCTCTCTCCTATGTGCTGGGTTTTCTTCACGAGCTTACATCAAAATGATGCAGCACTCTCGCCGACAGGACTACGCCCTGGACTGCAGAGCTCTCTGTTAGATTGTCGAGACGTACACATGGATACCGGCAGAGTAATCATCCGTTCAATTCTTGGAGAAAGGAGTAGATTAAATCCTTGCGCCCGGGAGGGATATGCCTAGGTGCGGGGATCGCCACGTTTCAGAGTCTTCATCGAGCCTTCCACATAATTATATATTCCACATAAAATAAGAATTCGCTACAATAATTTTCCTATAGTTTTAAGAGAAATGTGTAGATACTACAATTTTTGTGCTTCCAATCCAACGCTTGTGTTCCTATCACCGTTGTTATAGCACTCCATAAGTGGAACAGAATAATTATTTCTTCCTCTCAATCTACTATGGTTGACAACCGACGGGCACCCATCCAAAAGGCTGCAACACTCTCACCGACAGGACTACACCCTGGATGGTGGAGCTATGTTAGATTACCGAGCTGTACACGTGGATACAGACGGAGGGATCATCCGTTAAATTCTGGGAGAAAGGAGGAGATTAAATCCTTACATGAGGGATGTACCTAGTAGGTGCGGGGATCGCCGCGTTCAATGTCTTCATCGAGCCTTCCACATATTAATTGGTGAGTGTCCTAGACCCTCTCTTTGTAGATTGCATCTTCATAGATAGATCTTGGTGGTATGTGTAGGTAAATTTTTGTTTTTTCATGCACGAACCTAACACATGCATGTTAAATCGAGTGGGTCACTTTCTTTTTTTCAATTGATTGGCATAAATTACATCCCATTTACACTACTATTTACATGTAATTAAATTAGTAAATTACTAGCACACTAAGATTTTGAATTACATGTAAACCACGTGTATGCATATGTTATAAATTGTACAAGACTTGACTGGAGGAAATCGACAGACTGATAGATGCACCCGACGAGGTTTACAGATGGATCTAGGGTTTATGGCTATGAAGAATACTACGACAACTTGTCTTTGATGTAGAACTTTTCCTTTCGACCAATGGTAATAGATGTCTCCATTTTACACGCTAGGTCTTGGAAGTCTAGCATTTCACGTTGATCCTATGACCTTCCTTAGTGTATGTCTGGTTGGGGGAGTCTTCATAAAATCTTGGTGTAGCACAATATATTAGGCCGGTTGGAGATTCTAGATGACACCCTTCACATCGTGGTCGTTATGGGCAGCGTGGGTTGAAGAGTGGTGCATGTCTGTGTACCGTAAGGATATGATTTGGCCACACTTATATCCCACAAGCCCTCGATGAATATACCTTTAATGAGGCATCCGATCTTGAGATGTCGATAAAGTTTGCCTTTCTCCTGAATAGTCCTTGTCTGATGAGCGAGTTTGCGTGCGTGCATATTTTTTAGAAAAATAGGGGGGGCAAAGCCCCCCCCGATCTCATTTTATTACAATGAAGCCAAGGTATCATAGTAGCATCCGGGAGGAGTCAGAGCAACCCTCCATCAAATATTACAGAAATACGATACAAGTTCATAAGATGCAACGAAACGTAAGATATTCTTTAACTTGATTTTCTATTTTATGGATGTAGACAATGTGTTTGTGTGATTTTATCTTTAATTTGAAAGATGTTTCTACGATATTTGACGACGGCAACAAACCACTTTGTTTTCCCCCTATTTCTCTGGCCAAAAAATCAAGGAAAAAGAGCAGTTTTGATAATTCTTAATGGACTAATTAAGAAATAATATTCACTCCAACTCCTAGACCACATGATTACAATGTGATTTTTGCTAGCATGAGCTGCAACATGTGTTGCAACTAAGATTTTTCTAATTACATATGGAGTTGCAACTAAAAAAGATATTGTACTTCTAAACTGCTAAATTGATTCGTGATTCGTGCTAGTCACGTATTGCAATTGAGGAAAATGTCACTAATCGATGAAGCTAGTCACGAGTTGCAACATGGGTTACAACTAACATTCAATTATCACAAAAAAGAGAAATTAACTTAATTTTCAGTCAGGGAGAATGAATTACACCTAACATGCAATAGTTGATCATAACAAATTTAGACGTGTGAAAATTCCTAAAAAGAACAATCCATGCATAATTGTTTTCACGGACCAAATGAAATCAATTCTAAAGTAATTAATGAAGAAGTGTGTCAAATAAAGAATCAATTGTTTGAAATGATGCCATCAACTACATACAACATGGGGGCTCTTATTCTTATCCCGTCCTTCCTCTTCTCGCCACCATTTCAGAGAGCTCCACCATCGCCCTGGCTCCTCTCCCCCCCCCCCCCCCCTCTTCGACGTCCTAGCTGGACGGAGATGACTGAGGAGAGGAGGCCGAGCTCCTCTATACAACACTAGGGTATAGGTTAGGTTTATGTCTAGGTTTGCCCCATGTTGTGTTGGGCGAGATGTTGTCCGGGAGTTCATTGCTGGATTGTTCGGGCAACTTCTAGTAGTGGGTGGTGGTGTGGTGGCTGGCGGTGGTGCTCCAGCGGATGGAGCCAAATAAAAACGATGGCAACACCTCTGCGTCCTCTTCAATAAGGCTCGGGTGCCTTCTAGATCTGCAGTATTGGGTCATTCAGGCTTTGATGTGAGTGATGGTGGCATCAGAGAGGCTGGGATTTGGCATAGTCTTTAATCGGTGCCAATGGATGAAGGTGTTGCAGGAGTTCCTTGGAGTTCATCAGCTAGGGACTCGTGACAGCCATAACTGTTTTGCCCCCGCTCTTCATGGTCGAAGGGTGGGCCTCCTAAGCCGCATGTTGCTTGTTGTTCGTCAACCTACATGGGCGAGTGTCCAACGAAGTCATCTTCCCAAGTGGTGCGTTGCCCCGCGACGATGATTTGGGCTAGCAAGTCGAGCATAGCTCATCATTGCAATGGAAAAAAGTTTCGATTGCTTTTATTCTTCATGTTTCATGGTCCTTTATGTAAACATGTAGATCCTAGTAGCAAATTAGATTTCCTTCTAGGCCTTATTGGAATGAATGTGGTTACTAGGTCATTCGATACCTTTCGCTGTTAAAAGGAAGATTGCATGCTATGCTTTGAAAGTCGTTTCTTCTTCTATATTTGGGAGAACACATATAAATGGAAGATAGAATACAGCATGTCTTAAGTTAGAAGATCAAGTTTATAACTAGCAAAGAAATTCTTTCCATGTGCATATGTGGCACAAAGGCCATCAGCCAAGCAACTCGGTGTATGTGCATCTTGACACAAATGTCAACAACCAATCAAATAATTCTAGTGCATCTAAGCATCTTTGACAATCTTTTATCAAATTTTCAAAACTTGACTTCTTTTGGGTGTATTGCATGCTGAAGGGAGTATGTCCTAGATGCAGTAACAATTGTTATTATCTATTCCCAAGTTGTTAATTAATGTTTATTTATTTATGCTATAATTGTTGTGATTATTGAATACGTGATTTGGTAGTATAACACACAAACACATGTATATAACCAAACACTAAGTTATTTCAAGTCCCACCTCTAGGAACAACTTACAAGTTAATCGATGATCATGTTTTCCAGATCATGAGTATTGTTAATGTAACAACAATACCGTTCAACACTTATATTATATTGTATAAGTCCTTCAACCATGAATATCAAGCATTCTCATATCGAAGGGTGTGCCTTGATAATTGTCAGATGCAACTCGTAAATGGGGACAATAAAGGCTTTGTTAGAGTACATATGAAAGTATGTATGGATACTTGGATACTTCAAGATTGGGGTATTTCTCCTCCTGGCGATGGAGATAAACACTCCGGACCCTCTCGGTATTACGATATCACCATATCATCTGCAGAGACACATTACGATAGGGATCACGTGTATACCAGGATACATAAACGAGTAAAGAGTATGATACCACAACACGGATGATGGGTACAATAGTCATAGGCTTTGCATCATGAGGATACCAAAGTCTCGCTTCGGGTCATTATAAAGTATCGTGAGGCTAATAGTGATCCAGGCCTGTTGTTTGTTATTTGTCTGAAAGAGTTTTGGAACCATGTCTACGTATTACGAGTCACACACTTAAGGCAAATCAATCTGAAAGTGAAAGTAGTTTATGGTAAGTGGTTGAGTGATCGTCTGGAATAGTTTCGGCGATATCGAAAGAATTATGGTGAAGTATCAAAAAGTCATTCCGGTGCCATCAAAACAGCTTCGAAAGTACACTGGAATCGATGCAAGATTTATTATGACTGAGAAACAACATACGGGAATGATCTGGAGTATACATAAATGTTTCGGAGGGATTGAAATAGTTCCGGTGACTTTTCGGAATTGTTCTTAAAATTTGTTTAAGAGAAATTTAGAGTTCCATGCATCGAGAGAGGCGTTAAAACAAAGTCGAGGAAGATAGGGATAAGGCCAGAGACCCTCAAGTTTGGTAGCAAGGGCCCTTAGGGGTTCATATCTGCCAACCAAACCATATCCCTAAGCCCCCCAAAGGGCCACAACTAGGTAACCCACAAGGGGTGGATGGGTGGGAGGGGGTGGCAACAAGGGTTTTGGGGAGGCCACTCAGCCAACCCATCCTAGGCGGCGCACGACCAGGCGGTGGCCAAAGGGGGGGGGGGGGGCTAGGCCTTCCCCAAGACGGTCTTCTCCAGGGACTTCTATATAAACCCAACCCCTTCCTCTCTCAAACACACAATTGTCCATGTGATTCTCTCTCTCCTATGTTCGGTTTTTTTTCATGAGCTTACGTCAAAAGGCTGCAATACGCTCACCGACAGGACTATACCCTGGACGGTGGAGCTCTGTTAGATTGTTGAAACACACACATGGATACCGACATAGTAAGCATCCGTTCAATTCTCGGAGAAAGGAGGAGATTAAATCCTTGCGCCCGGGGTGGATATGCGTAGGTGCGGGGATCGCCACGTTCAGAGTCTTCATCGTCCCTTCCACATAATTATATATTCCACATAAAATAAGAATTGGATAAGTTAATTTGGCTATAGGTTTGTACATACTACGATTTTTGTGCTTCCAATACAACGCGTGTGTTCCTTTCGCCGTTGTTATAGCACTCCATCACTAGAAACGGAACAATTGTTTCTTTCTCTCGATCTACTATGGTTGACAACCGACGGGAACCTATCCAAAAGGCCGCAACACTCTCGCCGACAAGACTACACCAAGGACGGTGGAGCTCTATCAAATTGCTGAGTTGTACGCGTGAATACCGGTGGAGGAATCATTCGTTCAATTCTCGGAGAAAGGAGGAGATTAAATCCTTACGCTTGGGAGGGATATGCCTAGGTGCAAGGATAGCCGCGTTGAAAGCCGGCCTTCATCAAGCCTTCCACATCTTAATTGGTGAGTGGCCTAGACCCTCTATTTGTAGAATGCATCTTCATACATATATCTTGGTGGTACGTGTAGGGAATTTTTTGATTTTCCATGCACGACCCTAACACATGCATGTTAAATCGAGTGGGTCACTTGCTTTTTTTCAATTGATTGGCATAAATTACATCCCGTTTGCACTACTATTTTGCATGTAATTAAATTAGTAAATTACTAGCACACTAAATAATTTGAATTACATTTAAATCAAGTGTATGTATATGTTATAAATTGTACAAGACTTGAGTGGATGAAATCGACGGACTTATAGATGCACCCAACAGTTTATGGCTATGGAGTATACATCGGCGGCTTGTCTTAGATGTTGAACTTTGATTTTCGATGAATGTTAATAGGTATCTCCATTTTACCTGCTAAGTCTTGGAAGTGTTGCACCTATGACCTTCATTCAATGTATGTCTGGTTGAGGGAGTCTTCATAGAGTCTTGGTGTAGCACAATATGTTAGACCTTGTTGGAGATTCTAGATGACTTACCTTCACATCGTGGTCTTCATGGACGCCGTGGATTGAAGAGTGATGCATGTATGTGTACCATATATATAAGGATACGATCTAGCCACACACTTGTATCCGACAAGCCATTGATGAATATACCTTTAATGAGGCAGCCGATTTTGAGATGTCGTTAAAGTTGGCCTTGGTCGTGAATGGACCCATCTGATGAGCTTGGTGACTTCGTTGACTGGGATGATAGGTCTTGTGGGGCATGAATCTACTCCCTCCGGTTTCTTTTAATTGACTCCGATTTAGTACAACTTTATACTAAATTCAAGTCAATTAAAAAGAACTGAAGAGAGTAGATAATAGATCGGTGGGAGTTTCAGCGACCTTGATGAGGTCGCGGTGAACCGAAGACCCGAACGGTTGATTCCTTGAAGGATCTTGGCTCCCGGCAGTAGGTTCTGAACTTGTTAGCGTGAAACGCTTGTTAGCGTGACAATCTCGACTTCTTCATTGTGAATGTTGATGATGATCCCGCTAAGTTGAGTTTGCGTGCGTGCGTATGCACCTGATACACAATTCGATCAGGGTACGTACCTCTATCTACGTGTACCTCCGGGTGCTTCTCTTTTGCTACCGCTAGAAACAAGTCCTGAATCAGGAGACGAATCAGCGAATAAACCAAAACACAAACTGACGTAAAACACCCATTCTCCCTTCCTTCCGCTACGTGGACGTATATGCCTTCTCTGGATCTATCATGCCCACCGGGCTACCGGAGCTTAGTCACGTACGGTGGCCTCGACGTCCACGTTCGCAAGCCGTATCATGAGCTGCCTCGCTCCACGTCGGGCTGTTCGATTCACGCGGCTGGGGTTCAGCGCGCGGCCACCAGCTCGATCCTCACTAGCTAGCTTCCTGGTCACTGCTCAACCCAATACTAGTATACCCCAGCAGCAGTCTCTATAAATTGCGCCCGGCTCTCTCAACTCATAACAACACATCGGCGACATCATCTCTACAACACATCGAGAAGATCACCTAACTGTGTCGCCAGATTCCTACCTAGCTAGCCTCCTGCTCTTTCGCGCTTGATTTTTAGAGTTGCTCATTAATGGCGAACATGATGGCCATAACCTCGTTCGCCGGTGCCGCCGTCGTGATCCAGGGAGCAAGCGGCCGCTTCGCTGCCCGCTCCTCGGCTCTGGCGCTGCGCCGACGCACCGTCGCCGTTAGGGCCCAGGCCGACGAGCCGAGCACGCCACCACCAAACAAGCCCAAGGCAAGCACCTCCATCTGGGACGCTCTGGCATTCAGCGGCCCCGCGCCGGAGCGTATCAACGGGCGCCTCGCTATGGTGGGTTTCGTGACGGCGCTGGCCGTCGAGGCGGGGCGCGGCGACGGTCTCCTTTCGCAGCTCGGCAGCGGTACCGGGCAGGCGTGGTTCGCCTACACCGTGGCGGTGCTGTCCGTGGCGTCGCTCGTGCCGTTGCTCCAAGGTGAGAGCGCCGAGGGCAGGGCTGGGGCCGTCATGAACGCCAACGCAGAGCTCTGGAACGGCCGCTTCGCCATGCTCGGACTTGTCGCACTCGCCGCAACCGAGATCATCACGGGCGCGCCATTCATTAGCACCTAATTAATTATGATGATGTGGACTCATCGTCGTACGTGCGTGTACATCATCGTCATGAATTTCTCTAGTACTTGCTAACTAATCGTTTCGAATTGTATCCTTGATGCAGTAGATAGGAGATATTGTAGGCCCTGACAGGACATTTTTGCAAATATATCACATATATATTTCCATTGCGACAATCTCTTGTGTACTTTTGTCTTTTCTACACTACATGGTTTAGAAATGTCATGTACAGTTCATACGGACGTACTTACTGAGTATACTAATAGAAGATGAATACACTCCTAGCCCCTTCGCATTGTCACGGAGTGTTGAAATAAATATATTGCCTAACTTCTTTCTTTCAGTTCGGATTTTTGGTCCGTCTATTGCATAAATTCATAACGGTATTGGAGCCAAGTGATTCAACTTACACAATATTAAAAATAAATCTACGGCCTACATCAAGCCAACGCTAAGGTGTAAAATAGCCTGAATGATGCGGAGGAGTGTTAAAATAAATACAACTCCTTTCTACCGGTTCAATTTTTTGATTGAATTGACTAGTGCATCAATTTTATAACAAAATTTTAGCAACTCGCTATGTCAGCTTGGCAATAAGCTACAGGTTCAAATCTCGTTGTGAGATGTTCTTTGCTTGCCTCTTTGGTTTTGCAGAGCTGATTATTATAAGAGACAATATACTCTTCTGTTCACTCAACCACTCAACCTTCTTATATATAGCATGTCAAAAATGAAAACTTCTTATATAATCTCCTCAGCCGGCCGATCCAATGAAGTGACCTATTTTCGCCCGTCCGATCATGGTACAAAACGGATTTTTATGTATCAATTTTTCAAAATATGTAGCATTTATCTCTAATATTTTTTTCCTATAGTGTGTCAAGTCGCGAAGTTATGGTACAAAAAAGTTGACCAATAATACAAAATAATTTAGAATGGTTATGGTACAAAAAAGTTGACCAATAATACAAAATAATTTAGAATGTAACTTTTACCTCCATATGTAACTTTATTTTCCAAATGTAACATCATAAAATATACCAAGGGAAGATCGAATGCACTTGGAGCATGAGTCAGTAAGAAATATGGTATTGTATATGATTTCCTTCTTCCAATTTTCAAAAGGTGTCTTAAAACGATTGGATTATTTCTGATTAAATTTTTTTTGCAAGGGGATAGTAAAAAAAAAATCGATTGGCTAAGTGGAGTGTAATTTGCCGTCTCAAAGATCATGGGGGACTTGGGATAAATAACCTTGAGGTCAAGAACAGGACCCTCCTTGGTAAATGACTTTTCAAGCTTCTATGTATAAGACTTTAATCCAACCTGATATACCAGTAGTTAATAATTCAAAATTTTGAAAGATGAAGATCCCACTTAAAACAAAGGTTTTTGCGTTGTATCTTCGTCAAGAGGTAATTCGCACCAAAGACAACCTTGCAAACGTAATTAGCAAGGAAGCAAAAAAGTGTGTGTTTTGCCATCATGACGAGACTATAAACATTTATTCTTCCATTGTAAATTTGTTAGATCTATATGTCAGCCATCCCGGTAGGTTCTACCTTATATACACCACGAAGCGTTGCGAATATATTCGGCAATTGGCTAAACGGTGTAGATCCTAGGTTCAAGCTATTTATTATGGTGGGAGCGATTATAATTGGTCGCTATAATCATGTAGAAATGATAATGTTTTTAATGATAAAAATGTTTCCCTTATGCAGATTATGTACCGATGTACAAGTACGCTCCATTTCTGGTCACCTCTACAGTGTTTGGAGAACCGCATCTATTTATGAAGAATGCGGCGAGGGATACTTTTACCCTACATGGAGGCAACATAATCTATGGATTGGCCCTCCCCCTCCATAGAGACTTATTTTGTACCTCTTGAACTGAAACGGCTGTGTGCATCCTGATTATACAGATGCCCAGAGTAATGCTTAAAACTTTTAAGTAATAAAGCGTCATTACCGGAAAAAAAGCTGAGCACTCGACTGAGATTTCTCGCCATGTTTTTCGAAATGGGATGCCTTGGCATCTGCCTGAGATTTCTCACCTGCTCATGTCTAGATTCGTGAGTGTGATCCATTCCGATCAGAGTCCCCAATCTATGTTTTGCAACTTTTCTTAGTTTGGCGGGTTATGAAGTCCTTCGCAGGGTGGCCTCCACGTCCACGTACAAGGCCAACTCACGGCCGAGAGCCGCTCGCGACGTGGGCAACGTCGCGGCCACCGCCCAGCTCCCCACGGGTTACCTCGCTAGCCCCGACCACGGGCCTATAAATTGCGCTCACTCGCTCACAGCAAATACATCAGCAACACTCGACGACACAAACAGCAAGTAGCAATCATCCACTAGCAATTTCCGTAGCTTCTTCCTCCCTTCCTGCACTTTCCGCGGAATAGATGGCGACTGTGATGGCCATGAGCTCCTTCGCCGGTGCCGCCGTCTTGCCGGCCGGCCGCTTTGGCGCTCGGTCTCTTCCTGCGCTGGGCCGACGCGCCTTCGTCGTCCGGGCACAAACAGAGAAGCCGAGTACACCATCGCCCAAGGTACGTTTGTTGAAGTTGAACTTGTAGTACGACTTACATGTCACTGATGTCACTATGTCACCCGGCTCATTTGCAAGTTTCTGATATTTGTTGCTGCCACAGCCGAGACCCTCAATCTGGGACGCGCTGGCGTTCAGCGGACCGGCCCCGGAGCGCATCAATGGGCGTCTCGCCATGGTGGGATTCGTCACGGCGCTGGCCGTCGAAGCAGGGCGCGGCGACGGCCTCCTCTCGCAGCTCGGCAACAGCACCGGGCAGGCGTGGTTCGCGTACACCGTGGCGGTGCTCTCAGTGGCGTCGCTGGTGCCGCTCCTCCAGGGCGAGAGCGCCGAGGGTAGGGCCGGCGCCATCATGAACGCCAACGCCGAGCTCTGGAACGGCCGCTTCGCCATGCTCGGACTCGTCGCGCTCGCCGCCACCGAGATCCTCACCGGCGCGCCATTCATCAACATCTAGATTAGTGTGGGCTTCTAGCTAGTCATTCGAGTTTTTTACTTGCTTCGCTAGGCCGTAATACAGTGGATAGGAAAAATGTACAGGTCCTTCGGATTTTCTTTGCAAAATATCGCAGTGTTACTGAAATTGGGCTCCCTTTGTCCGCGCTACTACTGCACAATTCAGCGTACTGTTCGGATGAAGATATTTAAGTGGGCCAATTCTTGTAAAATGTTAAGTAGCGGTATAAACTAAAATTCAATCGAGTTTCTACGTACTGAACGGGCTAGCCATTGAACATAGATAAAGATAGATACCTATAT
This sequence comes from Lolium rigidum, assembly GCF_022539505.1. Classification (NCBI taxonomy): domain Eukaryota; kingdom Viridiplantae; phylum Streptophyta; class Magnoliopsida; order Poales; family Poaceae; genus Lolium; species Lolium rigidum. The sequence continues at coordinate 223,207,871 of NC_061514.1, forward strand.
AAAGGCTGGCTGATTTCTAGCGCTAGGAGCAGCTCAACATCATGCTGCACTGTTCATGTGATATTTATTGTCAATCAAAACGCGACACGTTAGCAAGCTGCTACAGGAACAGCTGATGAACAGTACCCCACGATGCACAGTACCCATGAACAGTACCCCACGATGCACAGTGCCCATAAACAGTACCGGTGAATGAACAGTGCTCGGTATACAGTACCGGTCATCTATGAACAGTAGGGTGAACAGTAGATGTGAACAGGGCACACAGAAGAACAGTGCCCGTACCATTTTTTCTCTCTCGCAGGAATTTTTTAACGCAGCTTTGGAATTTTTTTTTTGACAATTTAAGATATTTTTGGAACATTCGCGTTCTTTATAGCAAATGGCCAAATGCGGATATTTAGTACATTTTCAACAACAAAAAATTCCGCCACGGGTGCAGCGGTTTTTACCCATCTCGCGATAATTTTCCGACCCAACTTCCCACACGAAAAAACTTCGACAAATTAATATGTTTACCGAATACTTGAGCAAATGGCCAAATGCGGATGTTCAGTGTATTTTAAAAGAAATGCGACGGATGATCGGTACCGGTACCCATTTTCCCCTCTCTTCCAGTAAATTTTCGACGCAACTTCGAAAAAAAAAAGTTTGATAATTTAAGATATTTTTGGAACATTCGCGCCGTTTAGAGCAAACGGCTAAATGCGTATATTTAGTGCATTTTCAAATAAAAGGCAAAAAAAATGGCACCACGGGGCGAGGCGGTTTTCTCCTCTCGTGGTAATTTTTCGAGCAACTTCCCACACAAAAAAACTTCGAAAATTTAATATGTTTACGAATATTTGCGCCATTTAGAGAAAATGGCCAAACACGGATATTCAATGCATTTTAAAAGAAACTCAAAAGAGTTGAAGCCACGGGCGCGGCGTGCCGCCGCGCCAAAGCCTACTAGTAATTACTATGGCTGGTTGTCTATGCATACAACAATCTGCACGCTGGTGACTTGCTCAGTAGGGAGGGACATATCAAATGTAGCACTTCGAATTTCGCCAAACACTTGGTGAATAAGTGTTTCAGAGAAATTTAACTGGAAATGGAGAAGTTCTACGGATCCATTTAGTCACCTGGCTTCTTGATGTTAACCTAACCATGAATCTTGATGCCTTTGTTTGGGGACTAATTAACGATATTTCTGTATAAGTACATTTAGAAAATAAATTACCTCTACAAAAATATATGTAGTTCCTGTACCAAAAAGTAATCCTTACAAAAAAAACTTAGGCAAGAGAAAATGGCAAGGCTATACAAAATGTTACTTTTGTGATCACGAGGAGAAAATATAACATTTATTTATAAATTGCATGTCACCTAAAGTGGTTTGGTGTGTAGCTAATTTGTTTGGGAATTAGTTACGCCGCGTAAATAAGAAGGATAAAGTGCAAATACGAGTGGGTGTATGCGTTTTATTATAGGCCATATGAAATATACACAATGATTATTTTCCCATCAACGTACTGGATCCATATGTGGTCCGTCCTGCAACCAATGGAAAAATAAGAGAATTTGAATATTAGATATAACCAGCTAGAGAGGGTTGCACGATATATGTACACCCAATGCATTTAGTATTTTCATTTAGGGATAGCATGCTTTCATGCTCTCTTTAGTCTTTAGTGGTTAATTGATACATGTATCGATTCTAAGTTATCCACGACGATGTATTTATTTGTAAACTCAAACTTTAAACTGATGTTGAATTTTTTTTGATAAGGAGAATATATTAATATGTCGAGATTCCAATTACACGTAGCCTCTACAATAATGCAATATCCTAATGGCAATACGGATGTACACAACCAAAGTAGGAAAAAAGAGACTAAGAAAATAAAATCCCGCTACGGTATTCTAGCCCTAGACGCAACAATAAAACCACCACCAGGACAACACCTGAATTCCAGACACTCCAATAGTGACGCCTTTAGGAAGGGAACATTGCACAAGCACCATCATCGCCCGATCAAAGATCTTAGGTTTTCTCCATGTAGATAGTCTCTGCTCTCAAAATAATACCTTCAACAAGGTCATTGCCAGGCGCAACCAATTAAAGCCAGACCTTGGATTTTCATCCTCAAAGGTAAGACTCTGAACTTCACCTGTGCTGCGCCCCAACTTACATATTGCTGGTGCGAAATCTAGAACACCAAGCAAGTTCCTCAACAGTATAGAGACTCGAACCTCCATTGCTAGTCCTCCAATCCGGCCTTAATGATATTCTCCGTCTCTGACTTCACCATGGACCAAAATTTCATCTTGTGGCAAGAAAGAACAGAGCTTCGCGCCGCTCCCTCCAGAACCAAACAGTCGGAATAAAAGCATGGTAAGCACGACCGAATACCACCCGATCCAGCAAACTCCATGCATAGGGTACAATGTTACATTCGCCGGCGGAGCTTTCCGGAACTCACCACGCCAGCTAGATCAAGAAGGACCGGCCTCACTAAGGTCTCCATCTTCGCACAAGAGGAACCCTAGGACAACCACCTTTATTAGGCAGATCAGCAGGCTCCCACGCGGCCGCCCGCTGGCCGACCCCGTCCGGCGGAAGAGAAGGAAAGCATAAGAACGAACCACGCGCACGCTCCGACCCAAGGCCGGCATCGTGCATCGCGCCGCCTCCCCACACACCTCCGGTCGACCAGGCAGCCGCGCCGATGGCGGATCTAGCCTAGACCTGCGACCCCCTCCTCATGCGTGGATGCCCAAAGGTTGCCGCAGCTGCAACAGGGCATCGCTCCATCCGCCGCAAGCAGCCATCATGCATGGGCGCTACGCCCGAGGGACCATTGTCGTCATCGCATGGCTAGGGGCGTCGCCCCTGCCGCCGCACGCAGCCGTCACCTTGCGCCGTCACTAGCCGCTGCCAGAGATCCGCCATCAACCCTCGACGCCTTTGGGGAAAGGCCCACCGCCACCGCGGCCCTTGTTGGCGGCTGCAGCGGCAGAGGCCCCCCCCGGGATTTGGTAGGGGCGGCTCGAGGAGTTGACCCGGCGGCGCCTCTGGGGGACGCACGCCTGGGTTTGGGTTTCGTGCGTCTGTTAACTGATGCTGAAATAAGCTAATAAAAGAGGGAGAAGGCGTTTTGGCACATAGGAGCATTTGCTCCCATTATACAAAATAATTAAAAAACAATTATTAAAATGTAAAAAAATTCTGACATAATTTTTTTGTTGTACATCATGATATTCTATGTTCGTACACAAGTTTTTACGGAAAAATAATATTTTATGTGGCACGTACAAAAAAGACAAAAAAATGTACTATACGTAGTCGTGTTGGAGCATAAAAATTTGTCTATTTTACAGGAGACACATAAAAAATTATTTTTTTCTAAAAACTTGTGTACGAACATAAAATGTCTAGATGTACATGCAAAAATTTATTTTAGAATTTTTTGATACTTCAAAATGTACATTCACACAATGAGTTGATATGCTCCTATATGAGCCAAAGTGGATTTCCCATAAAAGAGTTGCATGCATCAACCGATGCAAAAGTTAGAGCTATGTCTGTATTTTGAAGGAAAAAAAAACAATCTGTAGGGAGCTCTTTACCTAGCAATGGGTAGCTGTCGTATATAAAACACTGAGATTTCTGACCTGCTGGAATAGCATGTCTAGATTCATGAGCCTGTCCATTCCATGAGAGTCCCCGATTTATGTTTTGCAACTTCTATTTCAGTTTGGCGGGTTATGAAGCCCTCCGCAGGGTGGCCTCCGTGTCCACGTAGAAGGCAATTCACGGCCCGGAGATGCTCGCGACGTGGGCACCGTCGCGGCCACCGCCCAGCTCCTCGCAGGTAGGTTCGCTGGCCCGGAGCACATGCCTATAAATTGTGCCCACTGGCTCTCAGCAAATACATCAGCAACACTTGAAGACACAAACAGCAAAGTAGCAGCAAATTTCCGTAGCTTCTTCCTCCCTTCCTGCATTTTCCGCGGAATAGATGGCGACTGTGATGGCCATGAGCTCCTTCGCCGGTGCCGCCGTCTTGCCGGCCGGCCGCTTCGGCTCCCGGTCTCTGCCTGCGCTGGGCCGACGCGCCTTCGTCGTCCGGGCACAAACAGAGAAGCCGAGTACACCATCGCCCAAGGTACGTTGTTAAACTTGTACATGTCAGTATGTCACCCGGTTCATCTACAAGTTTCTGATATTTGTTCCTGCCACAGTCGAGCCCATCAATCTGGGACGCGCTGGCGTTCAGCGGCCCGGCGCCGGAGCGCATCAACGGGCGTTTGGCCATGGTGGGCTTCGTGACGGCGCTGGCCGTCGAGGCGGGGCGCGGCGACGGCCTCCTCTCGCAGCTCGGCAACGGCACCGGGCAGGCGTGGTTCGCGTACACCGTGGCGGTGCTCTCCTTGGCGTCGCTGGTGCCGCTGCTCCAGGGCGAGAGCGCCGAGGGCAGGGCCGGGGCCATCATGAACGCCAACGCCGAGCTCTGGAACGGCCGCTTCGCCATGCTCGGACTAGTCGCGCTCGCCGCCACAGAGATCCTCACCGGCGCGCCATTCATCAACATCTAGATTAGTGTAGGCTCGTAGCCATTTGTGTATGTACGTAGTCATCTCTGGATGTGGGCACCGTCGCCGCCACGGCCCAGCTCCTCACGCCCTTGATGCAGTGATTAGAAAATATTTAGATCCTAACCAATTTTCGTCGCAAGAGTTTCACTGAAATTTGCTTGCCTTTGTGTGTGCGTTTCCCCTTCTATGTTATTGCACAATATTTCCCATACTTTACCACCAACAGAACAATATCATTTCTGTATACTTCCCATACTTTGGAAGCAGCGGAACGCCGCCGTGTTTAGAGGGGCGGCACCCTCTCTCCCCCTTCTCCTTAAGCTGTGCCGAGATGATGCGGCTGGGTGGCGAGGCCGGTTCCCAGCTCCTCAACGCCCCCGGGTTGATGCCTGGCATGTTTGTCTAGGTGGTGCCTAAGTGCTTCTCCTCTCCCCTAATGTAACTCGATCCTTCTGGCTCTCTATCTCTATGCTGTAACTATCTGGGGTCTGCCCCTTTTTTTTTCAATATATTCAGGTGGGGAACCTCTGCCCCCCGGTGACCATTCGAAAAAAATATATCATTTATGCATAACTATAGCAATCATATTAAGCAAGCACCCTCACCCTAATGAGAAATATATATTTCTGATCTACAACACATAACCGGTTACCAAATATATTTGCAACATCGCTAACACTATATGACCGCTACAGGTTATAAGCCACCTGGATGATGTACCATATAGTATGGCGACTTATACAACATACAGTAAAAGAATAACTGCTTAACTGTTTAACCGTGGTGACAAAAACTAAACTTTAAGATCTCATGCTAGTTTCATTTTGCACGGTTATCTTTGGTAAGGATTACACCTTTGTGAAGGTGTCATACAAATATTTTAATTTTCCGCTGCACTTTCATTTGCATGATTTTTTTGTTATTAATGAATGGACGAGTGCTTAATATAAACCAATAATTTACAATTTTCATGTAGATTTTAGCAAAATTTGCTGATCCCTTGCAACAATTGAACCATTGCCAACCCCCTAGAATCGTGTTTCATGTTGCAAGCTTGAGACCACGTAAACCACACATGGAAGTCACATTTTGTGGAGATCTCCATAAAGATAGCTTTTGTCTCAGGAGAGTTTGTGAGACCTCGTCAGAAGCTTGACCAACTATTTACCTAGTAAGTATGGTTGTGTATTCAACCTGACGGTCATGAAGACAAAGCCCCCGACCCCCCCCCCCCCACCCACCCTCTCGGTCTTTTGGATGGCAAACCCGTCTAGGGTAGCCTATATTTTTTATCACTATCTCCTTGACAAAAAAATCTTGATCGAAAATAATCTAATCTATGCATAAGTTATTTTATCAATTTAAAGAATTATGTCATGCATTACTATTATTTTGTAAAAAATAATGAGTACCAATCTTCCACTAACATAAACGTAGCTTTGCTTTATAGGTGCCCAGTCTTGTCTAGAGGCTCCATTTCACATGTTTCCACTCAACATTTGTTAGTCCCTGATAGTAAATCGTAATACCTAGATGTCTAATTCGAAACTAGCCTGGCTCACAGCCAAATAATTTTCCATATTTAACGACCGCGACCTTGGCCTTCACTCTTATGAAAATTAATTTTCAGCTCTGAAAGTTGCTCTGACAATATTATGCATAAGGAAAGATAGATAATTCACCATCCACTAGATATAGAACCACTCCCTCACCTTTGGCATCAACATTTTTTCGAAATGGAGGGAGAGCCCAAGTCTTTGCATCGAAAAGGTGCATACGTCTTTTTTTTGTTGATTTATTTGACAAAGGTCACACAAAGATTATACATCAAGAAAAATATTTAAGCCACCACGCAACACTTACATACCCGACAACGAGTGAAGATCATGCCAATATGGTCTTATTCCCTGAAAATAATGTAAACCTCTCATCAACTAGAGACCGCAGAACATTGATACCCGGAGACATCCACTAAATGAAATGGGGGCACTTATGCACACTAGTAGACTCTTAGAGAGCACCTCATACACACTCCGCAGCTGTCACCGCCATTAACCAATAGTTCATCTTAAGAGTAGAGATTCGCATGGTCCTCACCAGCCTGCCGGTGAATCACCGCCCAGCACGCGTCCATCATCACGTGTCCGCCGGCCGCCGCCGAGGCTCCGCTGCTCGACGCAACCTAAGCTCATCGTTTTAACGCGAAAGAAAATATACACCGTTCTACGATGCCCCCGAGAGGCTGAACGGCACCACGCACCACATCGCCCGATCCGAGCAGTCTGGACAAGAAGACAGGAGGTGTAACAACGAGTGCCTTCAACAAGATTCTACGCATACGTGTCTCTCTAAGTGCTTCTGATTAGATAGCTCGGGCTAGAACAAACTAGATTTAGATGTGCGCCTTGGCGCACGACCCCGTGGAGCTCATGCCACGATAAAAATTAAGTGCTAACATGATAATACCGTTCTTAGGAGCTTACCAAATAGGTGAGCAATCTCACAGACATATACTTATAGGTAGTACCATTGCGAAGTCAAAAGTTGTAGCAAAAAAGCAAACATATAAATATACAAATAGATGCAAAAGTATTTGGATCTCGGTGGCAGTGTGCAACCAAAATATAGTAAAAAGCTTAAGATCTATGCCTTATATTTTACTCTTATAGTTGGCTGTGTCAGCTTTCGAGGCGCACCTGGGCGCGTGGCCCCTATATTTCACACTAACAAACATTGTGGCTGGAATCTGCACACATCAGAGAACAACAAATTCATAGCAAAAATTACCTATACATTATATCTTAACTGATGAGGGAATGTAGATTATAATAAAAACACCCTAAAGCTTTCTATGCGTATAATGCCTTGAGGCGACCTATAATGTTAGCATATATATATACATAAGAAACAATTAACTCGAATAAGGCCTTGAGGCCACCTATATGAATTATTCACCATCATTTCATCACTATGCGAAGATACATGGCGATATTTACACAATAGATCTCACTGTAATGGTATAGATATGCACATCTGAACAGAAATCTTTGTATACACATCAAGAAATATAAATACCCTTTTAGTTTTACTTTCCAAATGTCAAATTCAAAGGCCTACCAGCAGCTGCAATCTCAGTTTTTCGAGGTCACTATGAGGTAAACTTGTCTCCATTTGTGCTTCTGCCACAATGTTTGTAGGAATGACTAATGAGCACATCAATGAAATATAGTCTATACAAAACCATTGTAAAATCAAGTAAATAATAAGGGAAACCAAAGTTAAGATAGCATTTGTTCGTAACTGAATTATCTCAAAGGTCTCCTTGTTTGTCTTGCACACAACTTTAATAAGATTTAATCCGCAATTTCATGAAATAGTTCAAATGAGGTTCAGCTTCATCTTTCGGCTATTTATCAGACTAAATGCATCAATGAATACAAATGAGTAATCAACTGATTCTTGTGGGCTTCGCCAACAACCAAAAAGACATGCAAAGAAGATGGATGCTCAAGTTTGACAAACCTTGGTCAACATCACAGGCTGCAGAAACAATGGCTCGGTGAGCCATTCAGCAAAAGTGATGGAGCTCCACACCATTCGAGATTACCCCAACAACCTCCTTGTGAGATGCGGAACCAGGAAGCTCGTCCTCGCTGTGCATTCAAAACAATAAAGATGAGCCAAATAAAATTAAATTTGGAAACAGGATACATGATTCTCCCTTCCGATCTGATATCCAACAATCCAATATACTGAACTGGAATGCACATGGAGGTAATGATGTTCTATCAAAGATCAAATGGCTAACGAAAATATACGCTTACTGTTTTATCGGGTAGTGAGATCTGGAATAGATCAAATGAAGTTATTTCCCAAAAGATCACCACACCTATAGGTAAATAAGACATGAGATTGAAGATGCTGACTGTCTACCAAAGAGGCACCAAAGCATACATCTCAGCTATCATACATGGATTGCATGCTTCACTATTCTGTCACGCTCTCATATTTTGACAAGGAGTTCCAAGCAACATTCGAAAGTATGAAAGGAAGCAGGCTGACCAATATAAATCACAGCTTGAAATGAATCACATTTTTAGATAGATAGCTTTAAACTAAAATTAAAAAAGAATCCTTACACAAGAATAATCGTATGCTCAAGAATCTCTCTATTTAATTTCTAAAACTCAATCTCAGTACATATTTATGACTGTAACACATCATAACCGAACGAAAGTAATATGCAGTGAAGTTCTAGCAATACTACATACCTAAAAGGGAGGATGAAACCTTGCACTTGTTTTCTTTGTACAACATAAATAACCATGGCACTTCATTTCTACATAAGGATCAATAATTAGAACGCTGAACCTCACTTGCCAAAGCCACATACCTGCTTCATTATTGAAGTCATAAATTTGCATAATTGTGATCAATAAGATTTTGATATGTTCTAGCTCTGCCAATAGTAATTCATACAAAAGAAATCAAATAGAAGAGCCGATAAATAGGAGCAAAGGAACCCAATAGTCTTCATATCAAACCAAATAGCCAAATAGAGAAATACACTACATATGGGAGCCGAAAGTAGGGATTTTTTACATATATGTACAAATACATAGTTTTAAGATAACAGGTATCAAACACAGGGAAGGGTCTCATCTGGGTTGACAATAGGGTTATTCCATTATTTAAATATAATCTAAGGCGAACCATCAAACACGAGTGGCACAATGATCACCAAAATCACTACCCAGATTGAAACATTAGAAGCCCATCAGTTAGGTCATAGTCCTCAGTTCCTCACTCCTCACAGTCCCGATGGATTTGAGTCATTTTCATCTAACCCATTTTACCCAGGAAATGTTTAGTGTCAGTGAATTCAGATTCGGTCTCTAGTACGCACGGTTCTATTTTATATGTGTCCGGCGAATCTAGGACATGCCTGTTTACGGCCAACGGTTTTATTTTTCCTTCTCATTTGCAAGTTCTAAACGATAAAAGCAATTCCTGGGAATACATAAGACCAACACATCCTTTTGCAAACTGACACCGAAAGAACATTATTCTATTGTTCCATGGTTTGTTGTTGCACATTTGGAATTGGAAGTTTCTTTCTTTGCACAACATTCCTCCGGTATTTAGACAATCTCTCAAAAACAACCAATGGAAAATCTGATGTTTTGTCAGGAGCGCCAAATCCACTTAAAACTGTTCAATATCATTATTTCCCATAAGAATCTTATCTACATTGGTTGTAAAGAATCCAAGTGAGGATCGTGAGGACTGAGGATCAGACAAGAAAGTGCACTGGGGTCGTATTAATTCTTACAATTGAGAGAATGCACTCAGAGCATCAAACAAAGAAACATGGAACATCTCACTGTGATTTTCAGTATCAAACAGTGATGTGAACTGAACTGGTAGGTATTGTCAATAGCAAAAGAGAACATATGAGCATCTGATTGCAGAGAGGATAAACATGCGAACTGAGATAGGTAATTGGTTATAGATCAAGCCCTGACAAAAGAACGGACATATATCAAGCAGGTACGACTCTAAGAAATGAGAACACTATTAACTATGGACATATATTAATAGTTCATAATTTTGTTTTATATCCAGGAAAATCAGTAGACAATGTTTGCATGTCTAAGTGTTATATATGCAACAAATCACCTTTTTGGATTAGAAAGCAGCAGCAACCAGATGATTAACTCTACGAACCAGAGCGTAACGAAGTTAATATTAACTCCTTGAATAAACTGGAGGCACCTATCTTGCTTGAATCTCATTGATTTCAGGCAGGTCTTCATTGATGTACCAATGGCATGGTGAACTGCCACCCAGTGGCCAGTACCCTACGACCTGTGATCATAAAGCACGAAGATCTATGAGAAAGGGGTCCATTAAAAGATGTTCGAGTACAAATCGTAGAGGTAAAAGATAACATCGGTCCGATAAATCATCCGGAAACTGGAACTATCAGAAAAATGCGAGTATAGCATCATAACTACTTAAGATGGGGACAAATGACGATGCACCGCCTGAGTAAATGGAATTTTAAAGAAACAAATGAGAATCCATGAGGTCGTTATCAATTAGAATCTTGAGTAGAAGTGGAGGCTCACTTTTGGGTCCTTCACACGGAACATCTGTAAGAACAGTAGTGAATAAAAAAAAATTGCCTGAATGGCAGGAGCACTGCAATTCCATCAAAGAAGAAAAGAATATATGCAGACCACAACCTTGATATGTACAACAACCAGAAAGCTCCTAGCAATAAGATGGTTCAAAAATTAGTTGACCATAACACCTTCAACGGATTAAGGACACTGCAAAAATTCAGATATAAATGCATATTTGCTAAACAAATACACAATAACAAAGGATTACATATGAGGCAACACAATATCAGCAGGCTAATAAAGAATGATTCAAATTCATTGGGATAAGAGCCTAAGCAATGACCATAATAGATTACAAAATGAAGAAGCCTTTCACAGCTTTCAGCCCTAATGTTCAACTACAAACGTTCACCATGTCCCGAAGCACCGATACTTCAAAGTCTGCCGTGTCCGCGTATAATACTCCGCCAATACTCCGATACCCCGATACACGGGCGATACACGTATCCCAGGAGTATCGGCTTTTCCGATTTTAAAAAGAAAGAAAAAAATACCGATACACCACCGATACACCGTCGATACACCGCTAGGGACATCATCGACACGGCTAGGACACAGGAACGTTGGGAAGCCCAATCAAAGCCCCCTAGTGACCCTAATAGCCAGTGACCCATGGAAGTGGTTTGGAGTGAGGCCTCAGGAGTGAGCGCACCGCCACCGCCGCCGTCTGGAGTCGCTCGCCGCCGTCTAGAATCGCTTCCCCGCAACCTGGAATCGTTCTCTCCTACGCCACCTCAATTATTCTTTGACTTCACAAGTCATTGCATAGCATTTCATTAATTTTATATGTATATTCGCCGTATCGCCGTATTGTTGTTTCTAGAAATTGTCGTATCCCGTATCCCCGTATCCGTATCGCCGTATCTGTCTCGCTGTATCGGTGCTTCGTTGCCAACTGATGTTCCATGTATATGGATCTTGAAATTAGAAAATGGATTCTCATTTTTATAAAACTTTCAGAAAAAATATATATGAACTGATTACGAATGCTACTAATCCGATAAATAAAGTCACAGCTTTAGGTCAATACGCATGATGAACTATATAAAGTTCTGTGTGCAAATTATAGGAATAAATTATGTCTGATAAGTGACCATAGTGTATGAGAATAGCAAAGAATATCAACAACCACCTATATGAAATCAATACCTTTCTTATATACCATAGCAGGCTGATCCGAGATTTACTGGTTGCCTTTGCGTTCTCGAAAAGTTCCAGTCATAGTGTCCTGAACAGAATCTACCAGTTAACCACTTCAACTGAACCAAATGATTCTGAACTAACTAAGATCTATCCATGCTTCAGGAAGCCCTACTTTGCAAGTAACAACTCCAATTTGACTTGAGTCAACCCAAAAGAACAGAAAATCCAAATCAAATCGTTCCAAAATACAGATATACATCTAGGAAGGGATTACAACCCTTCCATCTGATAGCATTGATTTGTAGGATTGAGGAAGACATCAACAAAATATTTAGACAACTGAGAAAGGCCAAACATCCCAGACCAAGAAACCACTTTCGCAAATTCGCTGAGCTCGGTTCCAACAAGAGAAACTCACCACAAGAAACAAATGATCACGAAAAGTAAAATAAAACAAAATTCTTTCGAGTCAACTATTGGACTGAATTTTGTTGTTTTGACTGTAATTGGGCTGCATTTTTGTGTAAAATTTCACACAAAAAAGCAACAAAAACTTTTCACGATGAAGCCAAATCATTGCAATAAGCTTTTTATATGTTCTAGCTCTACCAATAGTAATTCATACGAAAGAAATCAAATAGAAGAGCTATTCATCTACGGATTGCAGATTTAAGTGAAGTGCATTGATGTCAAATAACCAATCGATGGTCTATACTCACTAGCGAAGACAAACATAACGTAAGATATCTATGACACCTCCGAATAAAATCATTAGATCTCCTAATATGTGGAGTATCTAAGGGAGCAGGGGAGAATGGGGGCACACTTACAACAAATCATACAATCACCACCAATGCTGGTCGTTGCCACTACCGGCATCAGAATCTCCAGCTATCCAAACTCAAACATTTGAGGTGACACCTCAACATCTGTAAATCAGCAATTAGGAAAAGCATATCTCAAGTCTCGTTTACAACAAAATCTATAGTTTTTCATTGATGATTACTTGACCACACCAAACAGTTAAACATCTAGAAGAACAGACTACCAACAAAGCATGATTCAAACTGACCAAACTGTGCAAGCACACATTGTCTTAGTGTTAGCAGTGCATGTACCTTTAGCTTCTGAAGAGGGCCCCCTCTATTTGAGTGGCAATTAATCCATACATTGCTCGAAAATTCAGGATTATCAACAGGCCGTGTGTGGTTGAATCTATAGAAGAGACAACCAGAACAGGTTCATATTTCTTAGTTTCCTGCTGCCACCAAAGTCTATAATAAGCTTTAACACATATGGATAGATGAAAACTGGGATCATGCCACTGCCATACATAACTGGAAAGAGTAACCATTGCGAGATGTCTATGCACGATGTGCATACTCCACATTATATATTTGTAGATCGATCTGCATTCAGCATACAATCGTGCAAGTGGGGAGAGCAGCGCGATGCAGAGGAACATTGGAAGGCGCGGCGGTGGTTCAGAACCATGCCAACGGCCGAGCCATGTACGCGGCTAGGGTTTCGCGCAAGGTTTCGCGTCCGACATGCGTGGGGGCTCGAGTGGGTCACCGTGAGGGGAGCCGGAAGAGGAGGAAGCGCCAGATCTTCATCAGCTCGTGACGGCAGCAGCAATAGCTGGCGGTAGGTAGCCGGAGACAAGACTGGAGAGAGAGAGAGAGAGAGAGAGAGAGAGAGAGAGAGAGAGAGAGAGAGAGAGAGAGAGAGAGAGAGAGAGAGAGAGAGAGAGAGAGAGAGAGAGAGAGAGAGAGAGAGAGAGAGAGAGGTAAGGAGGGAGAGGTACCTCACGCGCAGGCAGCCGCTCGTAGGAGAGCATCGTCGCCGCTCGGAGGAGTCGTGGGGGACGAGATGCATGCGAGGTGGGAGGTGGCGGCGGTGGGGGGAGGCGCGATGTGAGGGGAGGACGAGAATGGCAGAGGCGGCTGCGAGGGAGTGGATATGGTTTGGCTGCTCTCGATATTTCTTTGCTTTCCTTCTAAGCCAACCACGTCACGACTCGTGGCTCAATCGGCTGGAGGAGAAGCTAGCGATCGCCCTGCCCTCGCACGACACATGCCTATCGTGGATAGCTTCGAAGGGCTCCGTGAGGGGGCATGGTTTACACCTTCAGATTCTGAATCAAGTTGTCGCCGGGTGCTGACATCGAAGCTTTTGGTCCCTGCTGGAGTCCCCGGTTGTAACTTTTCTGCCACTTTTTCTTAGTTTGGCGGGTTACAAAGCCCTTCGCAGGGTGGCCTCCACGTCCGCGTACGTACTTGCTACCTCGCTCCACGTTGAAGGGTAGCTCACGGCAGGGGAAGCCGGTCGCGACGTGGGCACCGTCGCAGCCACCGCCCAGCTCCTCACGGGTTGGCTTACCGGCGCAGAGCACGGGCTTATAAATTGCGCGCGCTCACTCGCCACAAATACATCAGCAACACTCAACGACACAAACAGCAAGGTGATTCTGGGAGGATATAAAGCTAGGTGATTCTCCGGACTAAAATTTAACTTTCATAAAAGCGAGATATATTGAAACAAAATGATTACAGACACATTTTTGGTGTGATATTGGGGCTTTACCATTTAAATACTTGGGAATACCTACTCATTATAGAAGGTTGCTAAATAAGGAATGGAAACCAGTTGAGGATAGATTTGAACGCAAATTGGGTTGCTGGGCAGGGAAGTTGCTCTCATATGGAGATCGACTAGTGTTAATTAACTCCATTCTTAGTAGTTTGCCAATGTTCCTCCTATCATTTTTCTTAATACCCAAAGGGGTGAGGAAAAGACTAGATTTTTATCGATCACGTTTTTTTTGGCAAAGTGATCAGAAAAAGAGGAAGTATCGGCTAACTAAATGGAATATTATTTGTAGACCAAAGGACTAAGGAGGTTTGGGTATTGAGGTTTTAGATATTAAGAACAAGTGTTTGATTAGCAAATGGCTATTTAAATTACTCAATGAAGAAGGAGTGTGGCAGGAGCTGCTACCTAACAAGTATCTTAATAATAAAACTCTTTTGGAGGTTCAGACTAATGCAAATGACTCACCCTTTTAGAAGGGTGTAATGTCTGTCAAAAATGATTTCTTCCAACGAGGTTTATTTGTCATTGGTGATGGACAAAAAACTAGATTTTGGAAAGATACTTGGTTAGGAACACGACCTCTAGCTGATCAGTATGCTTCATTATATAACATTAGTAGAAATAAGAATGTTACAGTAGCTGAGGTTATGGGTACTGTACCACTGAATATTAATTTCAGAAGGACATTGACTCATGAAAAATGGACGGATTGGCTAAATTTGCTACAGCACCTAATGGAGGTGCAAATTTCGGAGGAGCCAGACAAATTCATTTGGCGACTTACTGCAAATGGAAGATTTTCAGTAAAATCGCTTTATGTTGATTTCATGAATGATCATACTGTTTTCCTCAAAAAAATACATATGGCGGCTAAAGGTTCCACTAAAGATCCGGATTTTTATGTGGTTCTTAAATAAAAAAGTTTTACTCACTAAGGATAATTTGGCGAAAAGGAATTGGACGGGTTCAAAGAAATGTACTTTTTGTTCTGCTGATGAATCCACTGAGCATCTTTTTATTAAGTGCCCCTTTGCAAGACGAATTTGGAGAGTTGTTCATTTTACTTTCAACATTTCACCGCCCGCGAATATTAAGAACTTATTTGGTAAGTGGCTTAATGGGATAGATAAGAAAACTAAAGCGCGAATTCGTGTAGGAGTTTGTGCTTTATTATGGGCAATCTGGAATTGTCGTAATGACATTGTTTTTAACATAGCGGAATGTGTCTTCTTTTTGCAGGTTATCCACAAGGCTACTTATTGGATTCACATGTGGTCGTACCTGCAGCCGGAGGACCAGCGTATACCAATGGAGTCTGGATGCACTCGACTGATGGCGGTCGTTCGGGCTATCTTCAGTTAGGGTGGTTGGCAGCGTGCTGATAGGATACAATATACATAGGTGATATGTTTGTATCGTTCTTCCGTTGGCTTATCTTTGTGAGCACCTTATGTGATCGTTGAGGTGGCGTTTGTAAGACTTTTAAGACTGATACAGTTCAACTGAATTAATAAAGGCTGTGTGCATCTATTTGATGCAGAGGCCGAGTAATACCCATTTCTAAAAAAAAAGCTAGGTGACATACCCCTCTCCCATCAATATACATCCAAAACTAGAATCTAAAAGGGAATCAAAATGCTTAATGTGTTTGGGAAGGAAAGCTGCTTATAAGTCCTCCTCTTCTCTCGCCAATAGAGTTATAGTCCAGTGTTCTTAAAGCAACATACTAGGCAGTTTAGAAAGAATAAAAAAGATTGGTCACCTTAGGGGAACTTACGAGTTTGAATTGTTTTAGTTAGGAGGATACCCATGCTCAATGGAGGGAACACAAACTTTATCCTGTTTTGGTCGTTACAATCTAGTGGTTGACGTCCTTGCAAAGCGTATTGCTTCTTTATCTAATTTTGATCGTATACTTTTTTACTTTCTAGCAATTATGTAAAGCCTCGTGTAAGCTATTTTAGAACTGAAGTCTTGTGGCGACGGTCAGATCCTCAATAATGAACTCAATGGGATCTTCCACCATAGTATGTTTTCTCCTGGCCCTCAATCCAAAAGGTTGGCGTTGCACTTGATACTTCGATAGCTTTGATCCTCTCTTGCACGATACTCAAGGTGGTTAAGAAACAAGGCATTCAATTCCAATAAATTGAGAGCGGCGGTGACTACCTGACGAACCTGAACTAAAAGACGGGGCAGTAAACTGACGTCACATAGTGCATAGTCTTAACACAGTTTTATCATCACAAAATCTAATTTAGACATGTCACATGTGCCTAGATCAATGCTCTATTTGGCAACTCTAATAGTACTGTTTCCTAAGAAGAACCGAGTGTACATGTATGCAAGAAATCTGTCAACTCTTGCTGATATCATCAATAATAATTGCTTAATCTAAAAAATCACATGAATAGCGTGTCGACGAGGACATCAAAACAATATCTCTCATGCACAAGTTGAGATACGACACGGCAGCAGTCATTAAAAAATTGAGCTTGAGAGAAGACTCCCTTGTATTTTGATTCTTGCTTGTGTTAATTTGTATCTTTTGCATTGAACAAAATATTTATAAATTTGAAGATGTACCGAAAGTTTAAAGTTCTGCTTATGGGAAAAATATAATTTTTCCAAGCTATTTCAACCAAATTTTAGAGATATTTTGACGAACTTTGCACTGTGTTTACATTTGGTCTGAAATTTCGGGACCCAATATATCTAGCTCCACGCTCGAAGTCGTCATGTTTCCTGTAAATATTTTTTGCTTTTGATCTCTGCTACTGAACATACTTAAAACACATATATGAAAACTTAACTTGGTTTCGCACCGAAATAGTGACAAGCAGGTTTACGTAGCATCAACCTACTGACAACCAGGTGGCATCTATTGAACTAGAGCAAAATACACTTTACATGTTTTTTAATGTTCAAAAAGAGACTTATGTGGCATAAAATACTCCCATCCGTTCTATTTTAGTCTACATTCTACAAAAAATCAGACAAATTAATAGTGCATTTATTAGTATTACTTAAATTGGTAAACGTCCAATCCAATCTACATTGGAAATATTGACATCCAATACATAAAGGAGGGACACTTTGTTTTCCGTATTCTTGTTGACTAAAAGCTAAAATATGTAGAGTATCTCAGAACAAATTTTAGGCCTACAATGCAAAGTATTTCATAACAGAGGGAGTACACTTTAAAGTAAAGAGAGTGGATTTGGTGTTCAGGAGGGTACGTGCGCACCCCCTAGATACCGTTGATTTGCTTTTAGATTCGCGGAGTGCTAACAGAGATCAAACGGGCTGTGAAATCCCAATCCCGCGATTCCGCCTGCATCGAGCACGGCAGGCTCAATTCCGCCCGCGAGCCTGGGCCTCGCCGCCATGGACCGCCCTTGCTCCGGCGACGTAGCCGATGTAGCCGCCCTAGAGAGCTGCCTCCTCGTCGTCCTACTTCGCGCCGCCATCTCGGCCCGGCCGGACTCGCCGACGGCCCGCGCCAGGAGTTTCCAGACGTGCACGAAGCTGATTCCTCTCCCAAATCAACTCGTTTCCTCTCCCAAATCGAACACGAAGACGCGAGGAGGGGCTCGGCTGATTCCCAAATCGAACACGCCATAGAGCAGCTGTTATCACCCGATTTTGGCCAAATCAGGAGGTGGGCCGTAAGTGAAGATGGGCTTTGAAAGACTACACGTGAAGCATCTTTGAAGCGGCTTCGTGCTAGAAGTTTGGGCTAGTTAGCCCGTGTATCTTAATATAGTAGATTGTGTATTGATTTAGAAGTTGGAGTTTATCTCGTGCACGGTTTAGTGCACGCCCACATTAGAAAGTCCCCCGGACTATAAATATGTATCTAGGGTTTATGGAATAAACAACAACCAACGTTCAACCACAAACAAATCTCGGCGCATCGCCAACTCCTTCGTCTCGAGGGTTTCTACCGGTAAGCGTCATGCTGTCTAGATCGCATCTTGCGATCTAGGCAGCACAAGCCTGCCTACGTTGTTCATGCGTTGCTCGTACCGAAGCCTTTTGATGGCGAGCAACGTAGTTATCTTAGACATGTTAGGGTTAGCATTGTTCTTCATGCTTCATGCTTTCGTAGTGCAACCCTTGCATGTCTAGCCGCCCTTACACCTATCTTAGGTGTAGGGGCGGCACCCCGCTTGATCATAGTTTAGTAGATCTGATCCGTTACGATTGCTCCTTGTTCTACAAGGATTAGTTTAATATCCGCAATAGTTAGGCCTTACAAGGGGTCGGAGGATCCAGCGGCGTGTAGGGTGGCGTTTGCTAGTCCTAGAACGGATGTTCCGGGGATCAACCTCGTGTTGGTTTTTAGGCCCTGTCTAGGATCGGCTTACGATCACCGTGCGCGAGCGCGAGGCCCAATCCCGAGTAGGATGATCCGATTATGCGGTGAAAACCCTAAATCGTCGTAGATCTCATTAGCTTTACCTTGATCAAGCAGGACCACCATATATTCGGACACCCCGTCTGAATCATGGGTGCATCGGCTCTTTGAGCCGATTCACAGGATAACCTGAGAGCCGATCGAGGCTCGTATTTAACGTTTACGTGAGTGCCCCGCAGGAAACTAAGCGAGGCATCATCCACACCTTCCCCGACCAGGTATAGGTCGGTGGCACGCCCTTGTGATAAACATCGGTGCGTGCGACCAGGAGGCTTTGCGGGCCGTCGCTCGTAGGGACCGGGGCCAGCCGCAGCCCTAGTTGTTCCCGGCCCTACGGTGTTGCCCGTCTCTCGCCCGCCAGGGGGTTTCTTACGTCAACACATTCTGGCACGCCCGGTGGGACCGCCGACGACATCCACGACATCGCCATCTACATCCGAGATGGCGGAAGACACTCCGGTCACGTACGAGGATCTGCCTGATGAGCTCAAGAAGAATCATGACGAAATCAAGGCAGTCCTCGAAGCCGAACTCATCGGCTCTTTCCACAGAACCCGTTCCCAGGGTCAACCAGGACACTTGTTCAGCATCAACATGGTAGAACTTGGGTACCGCCCCGGTAAGGGTAATGATGAGGGCAGCTGCTCTCATAGCAAGAATGAAGAAGGAGCCGACCCACGCAATCGGCTCCGACACTGCCACCAAGTCCTGGTGATGATCAAGATGGAGGCCGATTCTAGCGATCGGACCGTGT
The DNA here is from genome assembly GCF_022539505.1 of Lolium rigidum. Classification (NCBI taxonomy): domain Eukaryota; kingdom Viridiplantae; phylum Streptophyta; class Magnoliopsida; order Poales; family Poaceae; genus Lolium; species Lolium rigidum. Next base: position 223,227,555 of record NC_061514.1, read on the forward strand.
TATCCGCGCCACCCGCTCTCCCAGTATTTGGCGTCGACCTCACAGGAGACGGAAAGCTGGGGTATGGATTCACATCAGCCGATGAGCTGGAGGAAGTCGACATCGGCCATGGGGACAAGCCACGACCAACTTTTATCAGCAGGAAGTTGGATCCACAGCCTCAGAGCCGATGATTGCTCGCTGAAGGAATACCCGGATCGCTTCGCATGGGACTATACAGAGATGCCCGGTTTAGACGAAGCATCATCGAACATCGGCTCCCTCTTAAGAAAGGATTTCGGCCGTTCCAAAGAACGAGCACGTCGATGAGAGCCGAAATTCTGGAGGAGGTCAAGAAAGAAATCGAGAAGATGTTGGCCGCCGGGTTCATCGAAGCCATGCAGGTATGCTGAGTGGATCTCCAGCATCGTGCCTGTAGAGAAGAAGGATGGCCGATGGCGTGTGGCCATCGATTTCAGAGATCTCAACAGAGCCACCCCCAAGGACGAATATCCGATGCCTGTGGCAGAGACACTGATCAATGCAGCTGCTGGCCACAAGGTGTTGAGCTTCATGGATGGTAACGCCGGCTACAATCAAATCTTCATGGCTCCCGAAGACATACACAAGACCGCATTCAGAGTACCAGGGGCGGTAGGCTTGTTTGAATATGTAGTAATGACCTTCGGATTGAAGAATGCTGGCGCAACGTACCAACGAGCTATGAACTATATATTTCACGACTTGATCGGCAAGTTGGTGGAAATCTATATCGATGACGTCGTAGTCAAATCTGTTTCCATGGAGGGACACTTGGATGATTTACGGCGCGTCCTAGACCGAACTCGGAAGTTCGGACCGAGAATGAACCCGAAGAAGTGTGCCTTCGGTGTGACGGCCGGTCGGTTCCTAGGTTTTCTCGGTTCATGAACGGGGAATCGAAATCGGCCTCGAAGAGTCAAGAGGCGGTGCGCACCATGCAGCCGCCCACCACGAAGAAAGAGCTCCAGCCGTCTAATTGGCAAGATCAATTTTGTCCGACGATTCATCTCCAATCTGTCGGACGAATCGAGCCATTTATGGCGCCGGTGAAGACCAAGTCCGACGATGAATTTCACCGGGGGCGTAACATGCAAGCAGCGTTCGACGAAATTAAAAGGTATCCGACGACGCCGCCTCGTGCTAGTTCCGCCCCGGCAAGATAACCCGTTCTACATCTACCTATCGCAGGCCGACACGTCCATCGCCTCGGTGGTGGTGCAACTCCACGAGGGCGTCGAGAGGGTCGTTTTCTACCTCAGCGAAGGATGTTGGACGCGGAGACAAGGTATCCCGAGGTCGAGAAACCGTGCCTCCGCCTCGTTCTTTACCTCGCACCAAGCTGCATCACATCCTTCCGACGGCAGAGATCTTCGTCATATGCAAGTCGGATGTCGTCAAGCACATGCCGTCGGCCCCCGTGTTGAAAGGCCGACCGGGTAAGTGGATGTTTGCGTTGTCGAATTCGATCTCCGGTACCAGCCTCGCGAAAGCAGCCAAAGGGCAAGCGTTGGCCGATCTCATAGCTGAGCGAATCAGCACCAATATAGCAGCACTATCCATACGTGCATGGGCTATGTTCTTCGATGGATCGGCTCGCGACAAGGGTTGTGGCATCGGTATCCCGCTCGTGTCGCCTCGGGGCGAGTACTCTTTCTCCATCAGTGTTATCTACCCCTTGCACTAACAATGTGGCAGTAGTACGAGGCAAGTACGTAAGGGGATGGAATTGCTATTGGAAGCCGGGCGTAAGCAGTAGAGCTTTTTGGAGACTCTAAGTTGGTGATTAACCAGCTCACTGGATGAATACAAGTGCGAAAGTGAATTGCTTTTCCCATATTGGATGGAATGCCGTGAGTTGATGACACAGCTTCGGTACATCAACTTTAATTGGGTCCCAAGAGCCCAAAACACCGAGGCCAACAATCTCGCACAAATGGCGTCAGCTATATAGATACCCTGAAGGGTCGGAGGTCCAGGTACAATTCCTGGAGCAGATGATTGGAGAGCCGAAATCTTCAATTACTTAAAAGATTCGGCTCGGGGGGCACCCAAACGGATAAGATACAAAGCCATGAAGTATGTCCTCATAGGAGACGATATGTTCTACAGGACGTTGGAAGGGTTACTACTCAAGTGCCTGGGACCAACTGAGTCTAATCGGCTCTTACATGAGGTGCACGAAGGTGCCCGTGGAACTCATCAATCGGCTCACAAGATGAAGTGGCTAATCGAGCGCTCAGTGGTTTTATTGGCCCACCATGCTTGAAGACTGCTTCAACTTCTACAAGGGGTGCCAAGCATGCCAGATGTTCGGGAAGATTCAGATGGTACCAGCATCAGCGATGAACCCTATCATCAAACCTTGGCCGTTCCGAGGGTGGGGCATGGACATGATCGGCAAAATCCATCCGGCCTCGAGTAAAACATGAGTGGATTTTGGCCATCACAGATTACTTCACCAAGTGGGTGGAAGCCGTCCCTATGAAAAAGGTGAAATCAGAAGATGTGATCAAGTTTGTGAAAGAACACGTGATTCATAGGTTCGGGATTCCCAAACTATCACGACCGATGGAGGTTCGGTCTTTGTTTCTAAAGAATTCAGGAAATTCTGCGATGACATGGGGATTAAGCTGATCCGATCATCTCCGTACTATGCTCAGGCTAATGGGCAAGCTGAGGCGTCCAATCAGAGCTTAATCAAGCTGATCAAGAGAAATATTGACGAGAACCCTAGGGATTGGCATGAGAAGTTATCGAAGCATTGTGGGCCTACCGCATGTCGTGCCATGGAGCTATAAAAACTTCGCCATACCAGCCTTGTCTATGGACAGAAGCCGTATCGCCTTGGGAAATTACGGCTGGATCAAGACGTGTCACGTTTCGAGTGATCCGACAGCCGGAAGAATACGCAGCTTTGATGAGTGACACTATTGAGGACGCAACGGAACCGAGGCTTTGGTCATTGGAGAAGATTAAGGAGAACAAAGCCAGGGTAGCGCGTGCCTACAATAAAAAGGTTAGACCAAAGGAGTTTCAAGTTGGCGATCTAGTATGGGAAGCTGTGTTGCCGTTAGGAACCAGGGACAAGGCATATGGCAAATGGTCTCCTAATTGGCACGGACCGTACAAGGTCGTCCATGCCTTGAAGGGTAATGCATACATGCTGGAAGAGTTAGACGGCGTAAGTTCCCGAGAGCCGTCAATGGTCAACACCTCAAGAAGTATTTCCCAAGCATGTGGGATGATGGGCAGTAAGGTATGGAGGCCGATTTTAAATCGGCCAGTAAAAAAAAAAAATCACAGCCGATGAGCAGACATCGACTTCAGTATATAAAACATACGGAGAAAACGGTATGGAATTGCAGCAGCCGATGCACAGACATCGACTTCAGAATATAAAAGCCGATGCATGGCCATCGACTCAAGAGGTGTAAGCAGACCACGAAGATCAGGTCAAGTAAGGGAGCCGGTCTAGTCAACAAGGCGCTAGAGGCGGTCTGAAGAAGCTCGGGGGGCAGCTCGCCCTAAAGGTCCTTCGTTTTGAGAAGCCAATTTCGTTGGAGTCGGCTGGCTCTGTGTCACAACTCGTTTGAGAGGTGGAGAATTCTTGCGAATAGAGCCACCAATTTGAAGAGGAAGCCATCATAATTGATAGGCTTTGGGCCAGTTTGTTGCTGCAAAGAAACAGAGTATCGCAAGGAAAGTTGTAGGCGATCAAGACTTTCAGCAATGATCCTGAAGTTCTCTGGAAGGCATCGATTCTGGAGCTTTGCCGATTAGAACTAACATTAAGCTCAGGGGATTTGGATTTCCCAGACCTAAGGTTTGTGCGATTACGATTTGGTCCTGTTCGACTGGAATGTGGGGATCTGAATTGATCTGTCTCGAATAGGAGACCGATGCGTTGCCATCGGCTCATTGATCATTGATCAGGCTAACGGTCGGCAAAGCCACGATGAGGAAAAATCGGCCAAATTAGCATACAAGGAATCGGCAAAGTCAAATTAAGGAGAATTCTTCATTGATAGCCAGATTTCTTACACAAAGAGCTAAGAGTATTCTCAAAAGGAAGTGCTAGGGGATACAGTGCCCTATACTACTACGGGTCCTATCCTAGGGATCCTATCTAAGGGCTGTCACCGCCCTCGTCGCCGCCATCATCGGCGCTGCTGCAGTACGAGCTCCTCGTCGTCGCTGATGAAGCCACCGGTGGCTTCTTCATCCTCCTCGTCGTCATCATCATCTGACCAAGCCCAGCCTCGAAGGCGCTTGGCCGGTGGGTACCCGGTGTCGGAAGAGTCTTCCTCTTCAGGTTCTTCTCCTTCTCCTTCCTCTTCGTCGGAGGAAGGGTCTATCTCCCATGAGAGGAGGTCGTCTCGCGCACGCCGCTTCCAGCCTCCCCGTCAACGAGGAACCGGAGGTCTTCCTCCCCAATGGTGCGGGGTTCGTCGGCTTCGACTCGATAGAGAAATCCCATTCTCTCGCGTCCCACTCGGCGAGGGAGTATCGTGGATGGCCATTTGATTGACCTCTGGCTCCGATTCGCTCGAGGAGGAGGATTGAGTGGAGGAAGAAGAAGACATGGCTGTAGAGGAGGAGGGTTTTCCGACGGGTGACTGGTTTGGAGCAAAGGGGGTGAGGAGGTGGACTGTTCGATGTGATTAAGTAACAAAAGATATAGTGGAGATTTAATGCTCGAACAGTTTCCAAAGATGTGGTGCTAGAGTTGTCGAATCATGCAGAGAAGTTGTGAAGGCAAGGCGTCATGATGAAGAATACTGCAACAGTTCTGCTCTGCCACGACATGACCCTTCGAGAAAAAACAGGATGGTTTTGCAATTATCATTATCAAAACCAGGGGGGCATGTGTTATCACCCGATTTTGGCCAAATCAGGAGGTGGGCCGTAAGTGAAGATGGGCTTTGAAAGACTACACGTGAAGCATCTTTGAAGCGGCTTCGTGCTAGAAGTTTGGGCTAGTTAGCCCGTGTATCTTAATATAGTAGATTGTGTATTGATTTAGAAGTTAGAGTTTATCTCGTGCACGGTTTAGTGCACGCCCACATTAGAAAGTCCCCTGGACTATAAATATGTATCTAGGGTTTATGGAATAAACAATAACCAACGTTCAACCACAAACAAATCTCGGCGCACGCCACTCCTTCGTCTCGAGGGTTTCTACTGTAGCGTCATGCTGCCTAGATCGCATCTTGCGATCTAGGCAGCATAAGCTCGCCTACGCTGTTCATGCGTTGTCGATCGAAGCCTTTTGATGGCGAGCAACGTAGTTATCTTAGACATGTTAGGGTTAGCATTGTTCTTCATGCTTCATGCTTTCAGAGGCAACCCTTGATGTCTAGCCGCCTCTTACACCTATCTTAGGTGTAGGGCGGCACTCCGCTTGATCATAGTTTAGTAGATCTGACTGCATGATTGCTCCTTGTTCTACAAGGATTAGTTTAATATCCGCAATAGTTAGGCCTACAGGGCCTGAGGTCCACGGCGTGTAGGGTGGCGTTTGCTAGTCTTAGAACGGATGTTCTGGATCAACCTCGTGCTGGTTTTAGGCTCGTCTAGGATCGCTTACGATCACCGCGCGCGAGCGCGAGGCCCAATCTCGAGTAGGATGATCTGACATGCGGTGAAAACTCTAAATCGTCGTAGATCTCATTAGCTTTACCTTGATCAAGCAGACCACCATATATTCGGACACCCGTCTGAATCATGGGTGGATCGGCTCTTTGAGCCGATTCACGGATAACTAGAGCCGATCGAGGCTCGTATTTAACGCTTACGCAGTGTGCCCGCAGAGCTATGCAGGCATCATCCACACCTTCCGACCAGGCATAGTCAGGGGCACGCCTTGTGATGAACATCGTGCGTGCACGGAGGCTTAGGCGTGGCCGTCGGATCAGGCCAGCCGCAGTCCTAGTTGTCCCGGCTCTACGTGTGCTGCTCGTCTCGCCGCTGAGCTGACGTCAACACATTCTTGTGTCATGTCTACTAAACTATGATCCGATTATCTTTAATTACAATAGTTTGTATCTAGATTAAAGTAGAGTTTACCGTGCACGGTTTAGTGCACGCTCACATTAGAAAGTCCGCTGGACTATAAATATGTAACCTAGGGTTTATGGAATAAACAACAACCAACGTTCAACCACAAACAAATCTCGGCGCATCGCCAACTCCTTCGTCTCGAGGGTTTCTACCGGTAAGCGTCATGCTGCCTAGATTTGTTTGTGGTTGAACGTTGGTTGTTGTTTATTCCATAAACCCTAGGTACATATTTATAGTCCAGCGGACTTTCTAATGTGGGCGTGCACTAAACCGTGCACGAGATAAACTCTACTTTTAATCTAGATACAAACTATTGTAATTAAAGATAATCGGATCATAGTTTAGTAGACATGACACAAGAATGTGTTGACGTCAGAAACCCACTGGCGGGCAGAGACGGGCAACACCGTAGAGCCGGGAACAACTAGGGCTGCGGCTGGCCCCAGTCCCTCTGAGCGACGGCCCGCAAAGCCTCCTGGTCGCACGCACCGATGTTTATCACAAGGGCGTGCCACCCGACCTATACCCGGTCGTGAAGGTGTGGATGATGCCTCGCTTAGTTTCCTGCAGGGCACACACGTAAACGTTAAATACGAGCCTCGATCGGCTCTCGGTTATCCCGTGAATCGGCTCAAAGAGCCGATCCACCCATGATTCGACGAGGTGTCCGAATATATGGTGGTCCTGCTTGATCAAGGTAAAGCTAATGAGATCTACGACGATGTAGGGTTTTCACCGCATAATCGGATCATCCTACTCCAGATTGGGCCTCGCGGCCGCGCACGGTGATCGTAAGCCGATCCTAGACAATGGCCTAAAAACCAACACGAGGTTGATCCCCGGAACATCCGTTCTAGGACTAGCGAACGCCACCCTACACGCCGCTGGATCCTCCGACCCTTTGTAAGGCCTAACTATTGCGGATATTAAACTAATCCTTGTAGAACAAGGAGCAATCGTAACGGATCAGATCTACTAAACTATGATCAAGCGGGGTGCCGCCCCTACGCCTAAGATAGGTGTAAGGGCGGCTAGACATGCAAGGGTTGCACTACGAAAGCATGTAATCATGAAGAACAATGCTAACCCTAACATGTCTAAGATAACTACGTTGCTCGCCATCAAAAAGGCTTCAGTACGAGCAACGCATGAACAACGCAAGATGCGATCTAGGCAGCATGACGCTTACCGGTAGAAACCCTCGAGACGAAGGAGTTGGCGATGCGCCGAGATTTGTTTGTGGTTGAACGTTGGTTGTTGTTTATTCCATAAACCCTAGATACATATTTATAGTCCAAATGGACTTTCTAATGTGGGCGTGCACTAAACCGTGCACGAGATAAACTCTACTTTTAATCTAGATACAAACTATTGTAATTAAAGATACATGGGCAATCTGGCCCAATTTCACCAAGCAAGGCCGCTTCAGAGATCTTCAACGTGCAATCTTCCACGCCCATCCTGATCGCGGCCCACCTCCTGATTTGGCCAAAATCTGGTGATAACACTTTCTAATGTGGGCGTGCACTAAACCGTGCACGAGATAAACTCTACTTTTAATCTAGATACAAACTATTGTAATTAAAGATACATGGGCAATCTGGCCCAATTTCACCAAGCAAGGCCGCTTCAGAGATCTTCAACGTGCAATCTTCCACGCCCATCCTGATCGCGGCCCACCTCCTGATTTGGCCAAAATCTGGTGATAACACATGCCCCCCTGGTTTTGGAAATGACATTTCCAAAATCATTATGCTCTTCTTTCGTCGGGTCATGTCGTGGTAGAACCGTTGCAGTATCCTTTACCATGATGTCTTGCTCCTCGCCTTTTTGCAAAACTTGATAATTTTAGCACCATTTCCTTGGACACCGCAATGGCTTTAAATCCCCCATTAGGCTTCTCCTTATTAAACTGTGCCGAATGACTCCTCCTCCTCCACTGGATACCCGCCGGCAAAGCGTCTCTGTGTCTGGGCAAATAGTGAAGCTGACTATGACGACGCAGAGGAAGAAGCTCCGGTCGAAGACTGGAGCCAAAGTGACGAGGAGTTCTCCAGAAGAGCACTGGTGACTGCTACGATACCGACGACGAGGGTAGCGAGAATTAGTGACATAATATCAGTAGTTATGCGAGCAATCGGCTCTTCTTGAGCAATCGGCTCTTCATTAAAAAACCCTCCTTTGTTAATGAAGAAATGTTTCCAGTCAATGGTTTTGCCGATAGTCAAAGTCACACAATCTTCAAAAAAGAACCGATGGCATCGCATCGGTCTCTATCATAAAAACACTGGTAACGTCGACCTAGCCGCCCTTCCAAACGGTAACCCGCGACCTCCATCCGAAAAGGCAAAGTCAGATCCCCAAATCGCCGCCCGAGCAGCTTCAATCCACAACCACATGCACAGATCTTGACCGCGCCGCCCCCAACTCCTTCAACGCATCTCATGGCGGAGTCATCCAATACCGATACTACGGCTTCCGGACTGAAGGTAATCCTCAACCTCTTCTCGCCGTTTGACTTGACATGGGATTAATGGCAAACACCTGAATTAATGCCTTGCTCCGCTACTAATTTAGGTTTCGGACATTCTTCTCGCCACATCCTTCTCTCGCAAATTCGATGTGCCTCGGTCCTCGTTCTTCCGAGAGTCCTGCCCCGTTAATTTCGTGCGAAGCTAACGTAATCCCCTTTGTGAGCCGAACCTAGATCCGACTTCCGGGCCGACCGCCCGCGAGCCCGGCCTAATCCTCCCGAAGGTTGGGTGGCATGGTACAATAGAGTATCAAAATCTCACTATGCCACTTGGGAAACCATAGGGATAGCCGATGCCCCGTCATTATCGCTATCCCCTCTTGAGAAGAATGAGAATATCCCGAAAACCATCGGCTACTTCGGTCCGATGCACCGAACTGCTTCATGTTTGGTCATGGCCCTATGACCCCGACCCTGCTGGATGTGGCCATGATCACAGGGCTAGACATTGCATCCCCCAGCCCTTCTGCATTTAAACTGCCAAAAGTCCCTTTCACTCTCTCCTCTAAAAAAGAGTGTACTAGCTGGGGCGCCTATCTCCATCGTTATATGAAAACCAAAGGCCCTGTGACAGAGAGGGAGCACACAGCCTTCCTGAATTTCTGGCTGGAGCACTTCATATTCTGCGGCCCATCACTTGCTCCCACCAAGAACTACCTCTCCCCGGCCTATGAACTTGCTAAAGGCACCCAACTCGGCCTAGGCAAACTATTTCTTGGAGAGATTTATCGATCCCTTCAACCGATGTCCGTCAAACCGTTCTCTCGCAAGACAATCCAAACCGGCGGCCCCCGGTGGTTCATTCAGGTTGTGGGCCCAACTATACTTCCAAAACCAAATCCCGACTTCCCATCGCTGACCACCCGCACCTTTCCGTACGTAAATGGAAAGGAAATTCGATGCACCAGCCTACGGCCAAGCCCCGTATGGTCCGCCGGCAGCAGGTCGATTCCCCGGAAGCAGACAGGGTGGTTTAAGATTTTCTTCCAAGGTTTGGACAACCCCCTGTTCCACCCTTACACCGAATCGGCAAATTTTGAAAACCCAGCCTCTTTCCGATTGGATGACTTTGCCGATGACGCCAAGACACACAGCACTTGTACTCCCTCATGATTCGTCCTTGCTTCCTCCCCGTTGGCATGAGTACCTCGAACCGGATCATCAAGCCCGGTTATGAGTGTTATCAACCAAGTAGTAGCAACTCGACAGCTTGGTCTCGGACAGGTGCCTCCACACTTCTTCTTACACCACCCGACGAGCAAGTAGAGCTGAACCGCCCGACATCCTCACCGCCCAAAGGTGCTATACCTTCTTTGACGCTTTGGCCATCCCAATTCCCCATAACCTCCGTTTCTCCTTCACTACCGATGGTTTTGAAACTTGGTGGTCTATGTGGAAGACCCACGTCTTCGGGAGGGCCCTAGGGCCGCCGCCGAAAGAGCTTGACGCCGAGTATGATCCCCCGCAGTACCGTGTACCGTCACTTAAGCATTTCTTGTAACCGCCTTATAGTGATTGTCCGTGACCCGACTCTTTCTCCTAGCAAGCAACAAGATGGTCCGGCTCCCACTCAAGCCGACGGTTCCCCTTTCGTATTTCTTCCTCCGGCACCGCGTGGTTCTCTTCTCGCGAGCTCGCCACCCCCGAAGAAAGTCATAATGTGAGTCAGCCGATTTCACCGAAATCGGCTCCCAAGGGTAAAGCATCTTCAGGGCCGGTTGCCCCCCGAGCCTCGACTCAGGCGAGGACGGCAGAGGAGGAAGGTGGCGGCCGGAAAACCCCGAAGCGTAAAGCTCCGGCCCAAGAAAGCTTGCGTGTAAGTTAGTTCGGACCTCGTAGGCGCTTGTCCGCTTTCAACATCTTTGTTTATAACACGCTTGTATCCTTTCCTGCAGGCCTCTACTGACGGATCCTCCAGCGGGGCCGAAGAAACCAGCCAGGGGGACTCGAGCTCGGGTGATTCCGAGAGGTCCACTACCCAGAGCCAGACGGCTTCGCCGGCGCCGGCTTCCAAGAAAAGGTCGATCACCGAACCCACCGCCCCCGTGCCCCGACCAGATCGGGGTTACGCACGAAGCACCGCTGTGTCAAAAGGGCTCGTAAGAACCCACGAGCCTCTTCATCAAGCCAGGAGGTCTCGAATGTAATTATCTTCTTGGTCACACTTTCATGCTATCCCGTTGTCATTTGGATCGGCTAATCACTTCCTCTTGCAGGCCGCGGAAACTTCTAGCGGAGACGTTGAGGAGGTACCGAGGCCGTCCGCTACTCTGGATCTAGCTACCTCGACGATAGCGGCTGCCCAAGTGGCTGACCCACCCGAGTCCACAGAAAAGCCGATTGTTACTGCGTCGGCTGTTCCTCCTTCCTTGGGAGAGGTATGTCTCTCCTCCTTGGCTCCATCCATTCCCCCATTGCCTGCTAAACTCACTTTGTTTACCTTATCAGGGTTGTGATCTCTCGAGCTTGCTTACGTTCGACCCAGAATCCATCGAACCAGCTTCTTCCAAGGCAAGCGGAGAGCCGAACCCTAGTACGGTCCGTGGTCAACTCCAGCGTCTCAAAGACTTGCTTTCTGCCTCAACTGATATTCTGATTGAGAATTCCGAGGAAGCCAAAGGCATCTTCGAGGATATCCGGCCTCATCTCCCTATGACCCTGCAAGTGCAGCTCTGGCCCGCCGTTACCTTGTCGGCCTTCAAGTCAAGGGTGCAAACGGCTCGCCAAAGGATTACTCTTCGCCACTCCCAACTTCCGCCGAGAGCCGATATTGCCGAAAAGTGTCGACGGCTCAATGAGAAGAAGGCTGCTCCGGACGCCACGACGGACACTTCGCCACTCGCGCCGAACTCGAGACCCTGCGCAAGGAGCTGGAGAATCTTGAAGAGAAGGTAAGGGTGACCAAACAGCTTATCCAGGACAAGGAAGCCCTTATTGCCCGTTCTCAAGACGAAGCAAGAGGCCTCACAGCCGATCTGAAGACCGATCTGGCTGAGATCCGTACCCTGAGCAATCAGCTGGTGACGGGTAAGGACGAGGATGACCGAGGCTGAGATTGCCGAGGCGGATCGCATCCGTGTTGACGCCGTTCTCGCCCTCGGCGTGTTTCTTCGCAGGGCCTTCAGAGACAGATGATGTTTCGCTGGATGCTGTACTTGCTACATTTGTGATTTTTTTTTTACTGGCCGATGATTTTCCATCGGCTCCTGACATTTCCTTGCCCATGCGTCTGTCTGCTGATTATATGCCTCCCCCGAGCCGAATCTGTCAGGTGACTGCAGATATCGGCTTTGCATTAAGCCAAGGGACTGTACTCGTACGCCGGCCCCGTTGGGATTTGTGTAGCCGTCGTGGCTGCTGTTCGTTAGATCACCATTGAACCCAAGCAGATCGCACGGTGCAAATAACCTTGGCCGACTCGCTAGAGTCGGAGCGCTCCATGAAGGTTCCGTAACATCCCTCGTGTAATCCTGGAGCACTAGGCTTCGTAGGAAGAACGAGCACCGTGTTCGTACCCACCGATTTCTCATTTGTGCTTGGGTATTCCTTCAATAGAGCAATCATCTGACCCCTGAGCTGTGGATCCACCTTCTTGCTGATAAAAGTTGGTCGCGGCTTGTCTCCATGGTCGATGTCGATTTCCTCCCGCTCATTAGCCGAGGTGAACCCATACCCCAGCTTTCCGTCTCCTGTGAGGTCGACGCCAAATACTGGGAGAGCGGGTGGCGCGGATAACACGGTCCGATCGCTAGAATCGGCCTCCATCTTGATCATCACTAGGACTTGGTGGCAGTGTCGGAGCCGATCGCGTGGGTCGGCTCCTTCTTCATTCTTGCTATGAGAGCAGCTGCCCTCATCATTACCCTTACCAGGGCGGTACCCAAGTTCTACCATGTTGATGCTGAACAAGTGTCCCGGTTGACCCCGGGAACGGGTTCCGTGGAAAGAGCCGATGAGCTCGGCTTCGAGGACCGCCTTGATTTCGCCATGCTTCTTCTTGAGCTCATCAGTGCAGATCCTCGTACGTGACCGGAGTGTCTTCCGCCATCTCGGATGTAGATGGCGATGTTGTGGATGTCGAAGGCTGTCCCACCGGGCGTGCCGTAATGTGTTGACGTCGAAACCCACCGGCGGGCAGAGACGGGCAACACCGTAGAGCCGGGAACAACTAGGGCTGCGGCTGGCCCTAGTCCCTCCGAGCGACGGCCCGCAAAGCCTCCTCGGTCGCACGCACCGATGTTTATCACAAGGGCGTGCCACCCGACCTATACCTGGTCGGAAGGTGTGGATGATGCCTCGCTTAGTTTCCTGCAGGGCACACACGTAAACGTTAAATACGAGCCTCGATCGGCTCTCGGGTTATCCCGTGAATCGGCTCAAAGAGCCGATCCACCCATGATTCGGACGAGGTGTCCGAATATATGGTGGTCCCGCTTGATCAAGGTAAAGCTAATGAGATCTACGACGATGTAGGGTTTTCACCGCATAATCGGATCATCCTACTCGTAGATTGGGCCTCGCGGCCACGCACGGTGATCGTAAGCCGATCCTAGACAAGGCCTAAAAACCAACACGAGGTTGATCCCCGGAACATCCTGTTCTAGGGCCAACGAACGACACCCTACGTGCCGCCGGATCCTCCGACCCTTTGTAAGGCCTAACTATTGCGGATATTAAACTAATCCTTGTAGAACAAGGAGCAATCGTAACGGATCAGATCTACTAAACTATGATCAAGCGGGTGCCGCCCCTACACCTAAGATAGGTGTAAGGGCGGCTAGACATGCAAGGGTTGCACTACGAAAGCATGTAACATGAAGAACAATGCTAACCCTAACATGTCTAAGATAACTACGTTGCTCGCCATCAAAAAGGCTTCAAGTACGAGCAACGCATGAACAACGTAGGCAGCTTGTGCTGCCTAGATCGCAAGATGCGATCTAGGCAGCATGATGCTTACCGGTAGAAACCCTCGAGACGAAGGAGTTGGCGATGCGCCGAGATTTGTTTGTGGTTGAACGTTGGTTGTTGTTTATTCCATAAACCCTAGATACATATTTATAGTCCAGCGGACTTTCTAATGTGGGCGTGCACTAAACCGTGCACGAGATAAACTCTACTTTTAATCTAGATACAAACTATTGTAATTAAAGATACATGGGCAATCTGGCCCAATTTCACCAAGCAAGGCCGCTTCGTAGATCTTCAACGTGCAATCTTCCA